>NC_133481.1:6398422-6520515 GCF_025370935.1 Choristoneura fumiferana | reverse complement strand
AACAAAATGTTTACTCGGGTAAGTATCTCAATTTTCGTCTTGGGGGTGAGAACAACAGAATACTTATTCTACTCTGTATCAAAATTATTTCCGTCTGGGGTGAAGGTGAAGCGTTTAATCCCTGGCTATGCTCCGAAATCTACGTTATGTTATATTAGGTACATAAATTTTATTATGTGGTATGATATATCTCAAGCTTTATTAATTAACAGAGCTGGCCTACCTACGAAATTATGTATCATCGTCATCATCATCTCAGCCTATATACGTCCCATGCTGGGCACAGGCCTCCGCTCAGAACAAGAGGGCTTATGTATACTCAACGCTATATTTATTTTATTCTGGTTTGAGTATTTGTTGTTATAGCGGCCACAGTAATACATAATCTGTAAAAATTTCAAGTGTCTAACTATTAAGACTCAAGAGATAGAGCCCTGTGACAGACGGACGGACAGACAGACAGACAGACAGCGGAGTCTCAGCAATAGGGTTCCGTTGGCACTTTTTAGGTACGGAACCCTAAAACTAAATAATAGTTACGAACCAGTAGAATTTTATGTAGGTACATAATAAATCCCATTTTTTCCTTATCTTAAATTTCAGCTTTTTAGGATAAAAGGTTTGGTGTGTGCGTTGGTAAACAATCATTAAAAAAATAGGACAATGAATTCAGTGTTCACTTCGAAACACAGACGGACAGACAGATGGACGGATCGACAGACGGACGGACGGATGGGCCGACGGAAAGATATACAGACAGACTCACATACGCATAAAATTAACAACCTGTGTCACTCCTAACAAAGACTTATTTTCTTGTCTCTGCTCTTGTCTTGTTGTTTGTTGTGTTACTTGTTAAGATGCATCAAGGCCTTGTTGCATAGCGTGCGAAAGAAATGCCCATACATACGCTCCAAAACCATAACCCCTGCCGTTTCTCACACTTATAAATAAAATAAAAAATCTTGAATCACTTCAAATAGAGTACATACTATACATACTCGTACATATGCAGACAGACGGTGGGAAGCGACTTACTTCTATGGAGTGAAAATGTTCACGACGCTACTAAGAGTTAGGGAAATTTGGTATGTTTTCGTAGTAGGTTGCTGCAGACCACAAGTTTGGTACACACGATAATCCATACTTTGGCCACCAGTAGGAATGAAATTCTTACAGCCCTGTTCTCTGTGTTCTTGTAACAAATATTAATGTTTCTGACAAAAAATGATAAAATTAACATACCCGTGTATCCAATTTTTTTCATCATCAAATCGTACATACATAAATAGTTTAAGAGTTGCACTCTTGCTAATTTCCTCTCGTCCGCCAACTTTTTGACTTCTTGATTTGTGTTCAAACCATAATTGGTTGGTTGGTTTTTTTAGAAAAATATGGCTCTGTCCATTGGAGGACAATTTTGCCAGTGTCTAGTAAGTTTTGCCGTTGTACGGTAAAAAAAATCTAGAAAACGAAATATGAGAGGTAATGGTGGATGAACGATCCAAACCATAATTATTCAAACATAATTGCTTTTGAATATCAATCTCATTGACTTGACGTTGTGACAAAAATGTATTATAATGACGTTTAAATTTTACTTATCTAGCCAGTTATAATAATAAAAAAGGTACGAAAACTACTTCGATTGTGAAAACCTTTTATTCACCGAGCCTAGATTTAGCGGCCGTAAAAATGCCGTGATATGTAGGAATTTATTGAGCCTCACTGTAAAACTTGATATTCATACATACACATGCAATGTATGTTGAATGTAGACCTTATTTTTTAACTAATTAGTTTAGTGATTACACCTAGCACCTTTATTGTGAGAATAAATATGCTTTATATAAATTAGTGGCGCTACTGTCTACGTAAGAGTAAATAACTAATATCTGTTCAGAATTTGTAAGTTGAATTTAAAACCACTTGTCCTAGATCGAAGCACCGCATTATAATGTATGTAAAGTATGAAATGTTATATTTTTGCCGAGGACTGGGTCTGTTACTTAAATAATTATTTTTTAAATGACAATTTTAAAAGTAACTTACCTATTTTCGTCTTACTTACAGTTTGCG
Source organism: Choristoneura fumiferana (assembly GCF_025370935.1). Classification (NCBI taxonomy): domain Eukaryota; kingdom Metazoa; phylum Arthropoda; class Insecta; order Lepidoptera; family Tortricidae; genus Choristoneura; species Choristoneura fumiferana. The sequence continues at coordinate 6,518,436 of NC_133481.1, read as the reverse complement.
TCCTTGCATTAATCAGAAATAATAGTTTAGGCGTTTCAACTTCCGAAATAACAGATTTAAAAACAAAAAAAGTAAATACTAGACTCAGAAACTTGAACTTGATCTCTCAGTGATCTCATGCTTTCTTCATTTAGTTGTCGTATTATCTGAGCCAAAGGTGATGGTCACGTGACCACACGAAATAGTCGATACCTATTTACAATAGTTTGATTTTGTGACATTGACTCACGCACCCATATAAGATGTCACTACATGCTCGCTGCGAACACTGTCAGTTGTACTCATACAATGGTAAAATGCATCAAAATTTACTGCATCACGCTGCACTTTTGATGCAATAAAGTTACTTTTTTTTGGATTTTGCTTGAAGAGCATATCCATAATTTACTATTCTCAAAAAATCCTCTAAGAAAACATGTCCGTGGAAGCTATGCGGGGTGTCCGTAGGTTTGTATGGAAGAGCAACCCCCTTAAATATCGGTTTCAGATCGAAATGAGTATCTGTTTGAAGACCGGTTTCGTGAGTATCACTCAATATAAAATTTCAACCACAAACCGTTTCATAAGGAAAATTGTTGCTGGACATGTCCGAGATGATGATTTACAAATTATCTATTTATTTATGTAGTCTTATGTAGTTAATGGTGTGTAGTATGTATTTATAACGGTCCGAGGGTTGCCGACGGTGCTGGCTGAAAATCAGCGCTAGGGTGTTCTTAACGCTTCAGCATTATGCTGAGCCAGTGTCCGATTCGCAACCGCAATGACACATACCTTTGTGTTGTTTTTTTTGTACCTAATAATATTGTTGTCTTGTGTTGTGAATAAATGTATTTTCTTTCTTTCTTTCTTTAGATGTAGGTAGAAGAATTAAGAACAAAACAGGGACAGTGTTCAATAATTCAAGCTCGCATCATAACACAAACATCTATTACTAAAATTAGGTAGTTAAAGTCTAGATACAAATTGCTTTGTTAATGACAGATTCATATGAGCATGACAGATGACAGAGCCAGAACTATTACTACTTTTGGCCACCATGAGCGCTGGGATAGATTTCATCACCCCTACCTAGTACTTCGCACCCTCCCAATACGCATACTAATTTTGTTATCTTACTACGCAAGTGTATAGGTACCTATAAAGTTGTAGTCAGAACTGCAACGTTCGTTTTTCATTCAGAAATGATTATAGTTGGAATAAATCTTTATTGCTTCAGGCGGGCCAGGCGATTAAAGATTCAATCTGAGCGGAAGTCAACATTTTTCACTGCCTTAAAAAGTGGACATTTTGTTTTTCACGCTGACGACTGCGTCGCCGAGAGGACCCAACCACGAGGTTCCGCCTCGGGTCAAACAGCAACTCGAGACAAAGGATTCCATATTTTATTTATTTAAATGACAATGCCAGGATAATGTTTTTTTATTACAGCGAAAATAAACAAGCTTTGAAAATGTAGAAGCCTTATTAAAGTATTTTTAAAATCCGCCGTTATCTCCTTTTAAATGATGGCTCTTTAGTATTCCGTAACTCAAAATCTACTGTACCTTAGTAGCGGATAATGTGAAACTTTGAAACCGTTTTGAATCACGCTTGTGTCTATTTTCTGTCTGTGTATTGTGTATAATCACAGCCTATTTGCTCCACGGGTACTGGATCGACTATTAAGTTGAATTTGGTTCGTAATATCCCAATGGTAATTTTAATATTCCAGTTAATGACCAAAAAAACACGGAAGTGAAATGTAAATTAATTATTTTTTAATTCACTTTTATTGGGTGTTAGGTAACTATGAAACGAAATCTTTGAGTATTTATCTAGCTAAATACTCAAAGCGCGAAATAATACTAAAAACAAGATTTGCAAATTGTTAAAACCACACTCATCTATGTTTAAAACTGCCTGTGTGGGACTAAACTTTTTTTATAGTTTATTTATTTTAATTAGTAGGTAGATGTTTAATTAATCGACCAATAGACGCACGCAGGTAGGTACAGATGAAAAACGAAGTAATTCATACTAATATTATAAATGCGAAGGTGTGTGTGTTTGTATGTTTGACCGTCTTTCACAATGGTCTTTCACGTCGGAATGGAGCGACGGATCGACGTGATTTTTGGCATAGAGATAGTTTATGGGCCCGAGAGTGACATAGGCTACTTTTTACCCGGAAAAATGCACAGTTCCCGAGGGAACAGCGCGCGATAACCGAATTCCACGCAGGCGAAGCCGCGGGCAAAAGCTAGTTCTAAAATAAAAGTTTGTATTACGGGTACTTACCTATTTTCCTTAAAAGGCACATAACCTAAAAAAATCACAAAGTTAAATGTGAACAAACGGCCGACGTGAGCCGAACTGTCCAAAGTAGGTTAAAAGGTGCCGATGCAACACGTGCGGTAAAACGGAACTTTTAACTTATTCATATTAGGTAGAAAAATATTCTCTCATGGGAAATTCGGAAAGTTTTAGGAACATCATAAATTTATAAGTAATAATAATATAATAATAATTTATTTATTTATTTTCTTCACCACCACCGTTACAATTTTCTAAGTGCAACGTGCAGGGCAAGAAAAAGAAAACTAATGTTTTTAATTATTTTGAGCTTGATCACCGGCACTTAGCCCAAGCTACCCACTAGCTAGATAAATAGATGTTTCTCAAAAAAATAAACAGTGGAACGTAGAACCTCCTCCTTTTTTGAAGTTGGTTCAAAAGTAGTCTTACCTACTTAAGTATACGGGTGTGGAATGTAATATGAGCAAATAATTAAAACATAGATCGTACTCGTCAAACTAAACAACATTATTTCAATTCAATTCTTGAAAGTATAGAGTATAGCTCCATCGATACTATCAATAATTCCGCCAATGTCGAGGTTGGAAAAGACACTATCAGTTTAGCCGTTGTTCGGTAGATTCAGTGTGCGGTAATTAAATACTGCAATCAATGTACGCCATCCTAGACCAAAACTGACGTCTCCTGTCACGCTACAAACAAACCATATACGTGAACGGGACCGAGCACTTGCAGCTCACGGGACTTTTCGATTGTTGATTTATTTGTAGATATTTTATACATATATCGTCACTACTTTGAAAAAATCTCGTATCTAAAATCACTTATGAATGTCAAAAAAAATCTACCACCGGTTCGGAAAAACCTCTGTTCAGATGAATCCGGCAAGAAACTCAACGAGGTATATAGGTGATTTTTTTATAGTACATTGTGTCTTAAGGGCGGTAAATAAGGAATTACGAACGAGTCTATTAGGAGCCCGAAGTCGAAGAGTCGATGAGTCGATGTTCGTAATTCTAGTACCGCCCGTGCGACATACAATGTTTTTCATCACATTGCGAGTAAAATTCTTTGCATCACGGCTGTTTGTTACTGGGTGTTAGGTACTATCATATGCCAAGAAAAGGGATTTGCTGTCATTCGGTGAAAGCATTTGGAACTTAAAATTATTGTTTTATAAAATGGAGTTGTTGTTGTTGTAGGTGTTGTGGTTGTTGTTAGTAGTTGTTATTTCTGGTGTACAATAAAGTCTTTGTATTGTATTGTTTTACGTTTTATGATTTTTTTGACTTTGTTGGGAGTCGGGAGGACATACTAAAATTCGGGAGAATCCCGCCAAACCTGAACCATCTGGCTTCCCCATTCGTTTTCATTAGTCGAGTGTGAGTCGAGTCGATCGGGTTTACGTTAACGTTACGATACGCGGACGAAATAGTTTACGTTAATTTGACAAGCAAACCACACTCACAAAAGTTGTTGCGCAAACGTGCCGCTAGAGGCGCAAACGTGCCGCTAAAGGCACTGTTCGTGTTTCCATACAAATAAGATTTTAACGCAAACGCGATCGAGACGTATTTTGTGACCGAAAAAATAAACTAAGGGTACTGGAAAGGTCTTCATTTTTTCCCCTTCATCGGTGATACTCGTTTAGTAAGTGTGTTGATCTTGCAAAGGCGACATTTAGATATCTTTTAGCTCCTTTTTATTTCATTTTCTAAGCATTAAATCTTTCCTTTATAATTAATTTCCGAACTTGCTGTTGTTGTTATCTGTTTTACCTAAAACAAATAAAAATAATTGACAAATAAAAATCCATAATAATATTATAAATGCGTAAGTGTGTGTGTTTGTATGTTTGTCCGTCCTTCACGTCGAAACGCAGCGACGGATCGACGTCATTTTTGGCATAGAGATAGTTTATGGTTATGGGCCAGAGAGTAACATAGGCTACTTTTTATTCCGGAAAAATGCACAGTTCCCGTGGGAACAGCGCGGGATAACCGAATTCCATGCGGGCGAAGCCGCGGGCAAAAGCTAGTCAAATAATAAAGAAATAATAGTATAATAAATCAATATATAATAAATCAATATAAAATATATCATTATGCGATACACCCATTCATTTTTTTCACGTCATCTTTAGGAAATCTTTAAAATAAATGTATCGACATTATTAGGTATATATACGTCACTATGGATCACCTTACAGAATTTCCAAATAATCGCTTAAACCATCTCCTAACATAGTTATTAGGGCTGATTTCCGCTACAAAGTGATTCAGCAATGTCTTTATTTATTTAATATTCGCTATTCAGCTCACATTCGACTAATAGTTTGAGAAAAACTTAGCTGTTGAAAGTCAGTAGCTGTTGGTTATTTTCTTTCCGTGAAAAATGGGAGCGTGTCGCAGCCCCCAACCTCACAAGACATTATACCACAATTCCACACACTCTCTACGTAGATATATGTTTATAAAGAGCTCATGAAATTCAACTACTTACTGAAAAATTATTAAAATACCTTGCAATCACAACGTGTCCATTTGAAATTCATAAACAATGAACACGCGCACAATTAAAATTGTCCAATAAACAAACTGTCAGACTTTGAAGCAAAGTATTTTTAATTTGGCCGGGTGGAATTTTAACCAATATACTTAACCAAATGACAGTTCATCTTGTGACAAACTATAAAAATGAAATAAAGAGTAAATAATTTATCTCGTTCTAACATATTTTTTTTTTATCATAAGATAGAACGAGACCGAAAGCAGTTCCTGAAACTGCTTTCAGTCTCGTTCTATCTTATGGCAAAAATATATTATTATATTGTCCTACCTCGCGCGCGACTCGTGACGTGAGTGAAGTAATGATGACATTCTTGCCGCACTAGTATCGAAATGTACTAAGTATATAATTACTTATACCTACCTACTTATGCCAAAAGTTATACCTACTTTGCTTGTAGGTAGTTTGGCAGAATCGATCAGTTTTTTTGTGTGAAAGATTTGTAGCAAACAACCAGACAATAATAATTGGGCAAAAACCCATCACAGACAAACGAATACGTATAGTAGGTACCTAATTAACTAATTACAATACTGCATACCAACTTACATACACTTATTTAAATAGGTGTGTTCATATATATAACGGTTTACCCGTTTATCTAAAAGTTGTATTTTTTACCCACGATGAATGCAGTCCCTGTTGTAAAAGTGCAAGGCTGCAAGCCAAATCAAACAGCGCTGCGCAGTGCTTATCATAACATGTGCAGGAAAGGCGCCATCTAGTGCCAGATTCGCCAGTCTCCCTAGCGTCAGGTAAAACGTTGGCGCGCTGTTGCCGCTTCACGATTTAAACTTTATTTTTTGTTTCACTTTCTTAGTTGTCTCGCTCGCGCACAGCGCAGCGCATCAAGTTATACCAGCCTTGAGCCAACCGTTGCTCGCGAGTGACGTATGCTCTGTTGCTTACGTTACTGAAATTTCGCGCTAAAGTGTTTACATACAGGATTTGGAAATGAGATAAATAGTTCTCAAAAGTGCTTTAGTGGTTAAATAAAACATTTAATCACTGGAATACTGAAGTAAAAGTGCTAACGGTTTACTTGTTGTGTGTTATGTGCAGACAGTTAAGTTGAAGTTAAGTAAAAACAAAAGTGTGTTGCAAGTCCGCAAGATGGGAGCGTAGGATTTGTTTGAAAAAGTGCCAGTAATTGTTTAGAAAGTTACCGCAGCGCCGTCATGGGGACCAGCAGTGTGCTTTCACCGTTTACTTTGTTCCTGTTTTGTGCAGGTAAGCGGCCGCAGACAAGACAAACTGACTCACTCGTTGGCCTCGCAAACGCATGCCGCTTCTCGAGCCTCTGTTACAAAGACTACAGTATATATAGGGAGACTCTGTTACGGACACCAACCACTTAAAAACATCTTGAAATAACAGCTGAATAGCCTGACTTAGAAGTTAATTACTAAAATGATCGTAATCGAAGACAAATGTGCCTTGCAATAGAGAATGAGTAACTTGGTTCAGTTATCGATGTGTTTTAGTATCTAGGAGACGCTGCAGAGAGCATAGGTAGACAGATACGAAATAGTCTTATTTCATCACCAGTTTGGTGTCATCTCAGCCTTATTATTAAAATTGTTGACTTCAACTAAAGCAACATTTTATTAAAAGTCAAGTTCTTAGGTACACTATAAAAAAACGTGACTATAACAATTACTTACTTATTCTTTGCTATTACTAAATAAAATGGAAATTATTTAGGTACTTACTTTCCAACGTCCTCAATAAATTCTTTACTTTACATACCAACTATTTACGATTACGAGCTTCTTAAATTATTTACCATTCGAAATTTTAATCATCTAATGGCTAGTAAATATTTACCAATAGGCTAGGCGTAGCCTTAACGACGCGAAAAAAAAAACAAAATAAAAAGTACACTAACCCACAACTACTGTGTACAATACAACGATGATTAAAAAAATCATTACTAATAGGTAATTATTAACTAAACGAGACAGATATAATCAATGTCAATATTGCAAAAATAAATACTTAAAAATAAAACGAGCTAATATACTAACGTATATAATTATATTATTATGTAATTAGTTACATGAACCTACCTGGGTATCAAAAATCATAATTTAATTTAGGATCTCCAAAACTGTTGTTTTATACGTATGGCCAATACAATAATCACTTAAGTATAGCCCTTATAGGTCTCGACTTGTACTCGAGTCCAGAATTAGGCGAACTGGATTGACAGCTGAAAATGTTACCAGCAAAAAAAAATATTCATAGGAATATGTCGATTTAACCTTGTGTAGAAGACGCGGAATGAAAATGTTTGTCATTTTTGGGCTTTATTTCTATAGCTTTAGGCCTAAAAGCGACATACAGGATAACACATCACAACAACGGGAGATAGGTAGTTATATGAAACGTCAACAAAACAAAATGGCGAACGGCGTCCTTACCGATGTTCAACAGGTTTTTTTCAAATGTTAAATATCATCATGGGACACTTGACACCCATTGACCTAGTCCCGAACTAAGCAAAGCTTGTACTATGGGTACCAGGCAACGGATAAACGTACTTATATAGATAAATACATACTTAAATATGTATTAAACATCCAAGAGCCGAGAACAAACAGTCGTATTATTCATACAAATATCTGCCCCGGCCCTGAATGGAACCCAGAACCTCAAGCTTGGTAGTCAGGTTCTCTAACCACTTGGCCATCCGGTCGTCTTATCAATAAGTACTGTAAATAATAAAATAGACAAAAATACTTTGATCTATTCAATTAATAAATTAATCAATTTACTGAACAGATTAATGATTTTGCACTAGGTTCTAGGTTTTCACATCACTAAATGTCTATGGTCGGGTAAAAGGCGTCTTTGTTTAGACTTTTCATAAGTTGGATTGATTTGATATAAAGCATATCTGAAATCTCTCAGTCGTCACATCACTTTCTGGTGGTCATGCCACATAGCTATGTAATTAAAAAAAAGGTATACTCTAATAAACAAGTTCAATCCCCTATTCAACGAAGAAACGCTGCCTGTCATCTGGGAACTATGCTGTCGTTTTTAATTGTTAATTAGTTGTTCTGTACTTAAATGTTTTGTTATGTTTAGTTCAAAAATGTATGTTATCTTCATACGAAATAATTAATTACACTAAACGATGAGATTATTAAAAAAAGTTCAATCCTTAAAAAAAAAACAAATTTTACAAACTGGCAACATACGAGTACTATTAGCGAGTCAACTGTCAGCAAATGTACGAGTGATCAGATCACTAATACTACTCTTTGGATTAATCCTAATTTGACACTCATTGTAATAAAATAAATGACGCCTAACATGGTTTACATGCGTCGTCCGTCCTTCAAGTCAGTAGTGGGAATCTTGGATCAGTAAACACATAAGTATGTACATAATACGGATGGACCTTCGTTCAGTACAGCGAGATTGTCTGTCAGCATCGTGGTCGCGAACAGCAACGCAATGCAGTTTTTATTTCAAACGGGTTTTGCTTGCAACCGTGTCTTATCGAGAAGTTGCAGCTGGAGTCCGCAAAAAATTCGAGAATAATATTATATCTTCGTATTGAGCTTATAACTTTGACTTTAGCTATCAGAATCGGAAATCTATACAGAACGCAAGAAGATCAAAAACTCGGCAGCAGCAGGATGAATTTGTACTTCCATTTTAACCACCACACTTTTTATTATATTCTCGTTTGGAGAACCATAAAAGTGGATAAACTTGGCAAAGATACTTGCACGAAACAACGGCGAATTTCCGCACCGACCAATCAAAAATTCGTATCGCTGCTTCTGATTGGTTGGTATGGTACGGAAAATAGCTACGAAATCACGCAAGTTTTATCGTGTTGGAAGTTTAATTTAATTTTAAACGCTAACACGTTTCCAACTCTCATCGTATATACTCGTAATACCTATCCTACGTACGTGTTGGAAATTAAAACGAAATCTGGGTTTCCTTTTAGTATTTTTATGTGACCTACCTCATAATGAATGATCCAGAAAGTTATGTATGCTAGGATTCAGGCTTCCATGGCATCAATCTGCACAAGCTTTGCGACGTCCAAGCCGAATGAAAATCAGATAAGTATTTGTTTCTTCAATCCTCATTGCATCAAGAAACAATATCCCAGAGCCAATGTCGCCAGAATATCCATCCTATCGTGCGTGTCTATATTCTCACTCAACACAAGAGGCTACGTTGTGAAGTTAAAAGCTAAAGTTATATTCAGGGGAGGAGGGAAGTAACCTGAATATGGCAGTAGAAGTTTTCAGCTACACCATCTAATTTGTGGAAGAAATTTTTAGCAGGTACTTAAGAGTGCATTGAGCTTTGCTGCTTTGAACGTAAAACTTAATAAGTACCTAGTAGGTAAGTAAGATTTTATAAGAGCGAAAAAAAAATCAGAAAGTTGCGCAGAAAATTTAACTTAACGATTATTAAATTTTTCTAATGCAAACTTAACGCGTTAAATTAGAACCGACCGGGGTTAAAGATATAAAATTTGCCGCGGGTTTTTTCGTGCAAGATTAATGAAATTATGTATGTATAATTATTTACGTATGTGTTATTATTCCCCTTGATGGCGGCCTTAAGGCTTGGGCCAATGCCATGTACGTATGTGTATCTGCTCTATTGGCAACCACAGATAAAAGATGCGCTACTGCGGTTACCTACTGTCAAGTGGATTTGAGGGTGACCCTAGTTACTGCAGTGCAGAGGGCGATCTATTTCCTGCATATTGTATTACTCTATGGATATATTTTACAGAGTATGCTATGCACTACGCCCAACGCCTGAAGCGATCATATTCCGTCGGGCAACGGCAATTTAACAAGACAGCTGTCTTTAATTGACGTTAATTGGACGATTATGACACGTAAGGACACTTTAGAAACAGGTAGATTTATTCATCAGGCATTTCTCTTAGCAGTACGACATAATACCCGCCAATTTAATCGCAAAACGAAATGTAATTGAATTGAGTATAGGTGTTTTTAAACAGGTCAATCTACGCGGAAACGCAAACTTATGTGTCCTTTGTTTAAAAGCTTTTCAAACGTGCTAAATGTAGATAGTAAGGTATCTACAACACGTTAAAAATAATAAAAATGATAGCGAGTGAAATCATGTTAGTCAAAAACCGGTTCGTATGCAGGTGCGCGCCGTAACTTCGAGTCTGGCCATCACGCCTCATGTCTATTTGTAAAAGTGGCCGCAGCGGATTGGCTTACGGCGACGCAGTCGCTGAGGCGTACAGTACAAGTAACCTCAGATCAAAAGAAAAAGTAAATTCGTATCACAATGTGTAGACTGGTTTGGTTGACGTTCATTAAAAATTAAGTCTTAAAAACTTAAAGATCCCCGGATTAACAATAGCTTAAAAAACCCATTAAAGAACCTTATTCTTTTAAGCGAAATAGAATTATTTGTATTTGTATCCCAAAAAGTTTCTTATTAACTTTGCATTGCATGTTTTATTATTTCTACTAGTTGGCTTCGTTCTTCTTGTTCTTACAATCAGAATATTTTATTTTAATTGTTCTGAGCCAGGACTAAAATAGAAAATAATGGATAATGTCATGTGCAAGTTATTTCGAACAGTATTCGGTGATGTAGAGTTCGAAATTCAACTGCCAAAGTTGTGATATGGGTATCCCGTCGTGAGGTAAAATGCTATATGAAAGCACTAATGAGAAGTCCGATCTCATTTACACCGATGTTTGTTCATTCAGTTAATAGATAGGTAACGGAAGTAATGTATATTTCAGAATGATATACATAATTTTGACATTGGGAGACATATGGGCGATTATTTTTTTGACGCTGGAAGCATTTTACTCTCCCACTGGACGTAGTTAATTTGGTATTTTTTGTTTCTTCCCTCAGAACTCCGTCATTCACCGATTTGAATTTTTCTTCGTTCGTTAACAATGCCTTCAATTAGGTCCCATAAGCACCAAATCAGGATCTGAAAATTGGATCCTAAGGAAATCGAGGGAACTCTTCAAATATTATAGCGACATCTATGGTAATTAAGATATATTTAGTAGTAACTCGTGTATTTGCTCTTGAAAAATCATTATTTGGTGAAGTGGAACTGATGAGGAACACAACAGTTGACCACCAGAGCTACTCAATAACCAGTATTTCACAGGTTGGATTTCAATTACTTTAACACAGTTGCTAAGCAATTTATGCTCGTCGTAATGCATTTGGTGAAATGGAACGGGTGGTGAAAAAAAAAATGAAAAAGTATTTATTTGGCATTATTTTTTTACATAGTTTAGTTTAGTTGAGTTTTAAGCACCAGAACTCCTCAATAATGAACGTCTCGGAATCGGAAAAAGCAATCTTTCGTAAAAGGTGACGAGCAGTTGACATTTAACTAATATATTTTAGATTAGGTATTTACACTAAAAAGCGTGAAAAAAAAATGTATCACAAAAATTTTACCGACTAGGCGACTGCAAAAAAGGATGAAAATAATTTTCTACCAATCTGAAGACGAGCTGTCGGTAGGCCTCCAACAAGATGGAGCGATGACCTGGTTAAGATTGCGGGTTCGCGGCGGATGCGGAAAACACAAGACCGGTCTGAGTGGAGGGCCTTGGGGGAGGCCTATGTCCAGGAGTGGACGTCTTCCGGCTGACATGATGATGATGAGTCTAAAGTCGATGCCTCAGCACGAGCCAGCAGACAGATGGACATGTATACCTATATAGGGGATAAATGGGGCCATATGCAACGTGGTCGAGCATAAAAAAATTACTTGGGTGGGCTTAAAGATTTTTTATGCTATTAAATCATGAAAACGGAGTATAGGAAAAATAAAAATAAAAAAATCTTTGGACCCAAGTGAATTTTTTTATGCTCGACCACGTTGCATATGGTCCCATCTATATTCGTCATCCATCTGTCATAACATAAATCACCTCATAAATCATCATTCATCAAACACTGTTTAGTACGTTGGTGAGGTACACGACTAAGTATATGTATGTCCACTCCTGCCGGCTCGTGCTGAGGCACCGACTACAGACTGATATATATTTCATCGTTTTTTGTAGTCGGTTAATTTTTTTTTCATCTGTTTTCAATTAGGTAACTAACTAAGGGGCCCCCTACGCCCTTGTAAAATTTACATAATTATTTTACGCATGTACATATACAAGGTGTTAATGAGGGTTTCAACAGAAGCGAAATATCTATAGATGGCGTTAGTATCGTGAGGTCCGTTTGTCGTTAGACATTTGCTCGTGATTTAAAAAAAGAACTAAATAAGCCAATCGCAAGCAAACGTCAAATGGACCTCGCGATGACTAAGGTATCTAGCGATATTTCGCCTCTGTGAAATGAAAACCCTCATTAAATAGCTGAAAAGCTCAGACACCCCAAAAATATTTTTTCGTTTTAAGTTCGTTGATTGCATTTATTTTTAAATACTTACCTTCATAATTTTAAAAGATATTCGTATGTTTTGCTAAGTCAGTAATTCTGCTTCATTTCTAACGCTACACTCATAATTTGTATTTGTCAGGTTGTGCTTTGATGTTTGGGCTGGTTTGGCACAATAAAAACGGGATTTGAGAACACAAAACACAACCTAATTTAAACATAGTGTAATCGATTCTACTCTCTATTCTAAGCAAACTACTTTCTGGTTTTCAGTTATTTACTTAACACCTTGTATATAAATCTATATCTAATTTACTTTGTATTGCAAGCTTTAATAGTTTTAAGAAAATTGTAATGTAATTATTTGTTTTAAAAAATCACTCTCATCCACGTTTTTTGCAACGCATTAAAAATCAAACAAAATATTGAATTCTTCCTGGCACCTTTATCTTTACTCTTCGCCTTCGGTGTATTTTCACATCCATCATACAATTACGGACTTACACCCAGCCTCAAAATAAAGTTTAACCCCCTTATTCATAAAACTTAACAAGCCTATGTTAACTAACAAATGCTTTGTCCCTTTCTAACAAATACAAATGTCGGAGTGACAGATAAAGACAAACGAATTTTAGCGGCATTTTAACTGAAATAGGTTTGATTGTCGTTTATGAATAAGGGGGTAAAGCTTTTAACAGTTGAATCAAGTGCGGCAAAAATGTGACTGGAGAATCCAGCGGCCTGTCGAATACTTTGTAGGCATACAGCATTTACATACGATTTTATACATAGTTTGACGACACCAAATGTGTGGTTCGAGCCTATTGCGCCCAGTATAGTATATCGAGCCCAGTTTTCCGGACCGTGTATTTAGTAGGTAATTTATTACACCTTCAGTTTTTCACACTCCCGAAATTTAAACGATACCTATCTTCATAATAATACAAGACTGAGACCGACGCGATAATTCTGTATTTCTAAAATAACTTTCTCGAATTATGTTTTGCTGTCAGAATTTGGTTATTTTTTGATTTCCCAACTGAGCGCTTTAACTTTAGCAAACAAGAGACTAATTTTCATTTATTGCCCGTACTTAAGTAAGTTTTACAACGAAGAATTTTGATTGGTTTTGTAGAATCCAGAGGTTCGAGTGGGCGGAATTAAGACTCTTAAGCTGCTTATATTAAACTATCTTGCGCTTACGGCTCTGCCCCCGTTCAGCTTCGTCAAGACTCATTGTCTTTTCGTACATGCTCGCCAGTTTTTTGTTTTGTCTACATAATTTCAAAAGTGAACTCTAGGGAATAGTTTTGGATTGTAGAAAGGTTACGGCTGGGCGTTGATGAGCTATTGTTATATGGACAGCGAAATTAATAAAAAGCGTAAGCGATATGTTACGTGTGTTTAATTTTTTATATCGCTTAGATCAATATTCAATACTGTCCACCATCCAGTCCAGTGCCATAATCGCTGAATATTTTAAAGAAATTGGAATTATTTTGTAAACATAATTTGTGTTACGTGCATTGGCAGGATCACAATTAAAGCCATTGCTCCAACGTGGCTCCGACCAATCGTGCCATTGACAATCGAAATTTTAAGCACTTTCGAAAGCAAAGAGGTCGCGTTGCTGACGCCGGCGGCCGGCTGCGCCGCGGTCGTGTCGCGCTTTCATTAACGGAGAGTTATGATTCAATCGCATGAGGCACGATAATATCACTCTGTAACAGTACCCAGTCATGAAACTATTATGAAACTCATTGTTATAAATTCGATCCTTTACCATTAAAAACAGAACTGGTTAAGATTTTCGGCACGTTCAGGGCTTAATCTAAAACTTGAATCTTAGCGGCGCGTAATTGGGATGAGCCAAAAAAATACCCCTGGGCTTACGCGTTAAGCTGGGCCACTCTCTAAACTAATGTTGACTTTAGTTTTACTGCAATCTGACTGGCTTTGGGAGGCATTTTAAGCCGTTTTCATTATTTCTCCGCAAAGGCGCGAAAAACTTGTCGCATTGAATAGCATCGCACGATATTTCAGATCAACAGTCAGATTTTAGTAATTCATTAACAAATTAGGTTTATTTACACGTAAGTACTAAAGATTTAATATGTCGCTCTGTTTCTAGAGTTCATTTCGAAATCACTTCTCTATCACTTCGCATAGATAGCGTAGTTGAACAGTTTTAATGGTTGCCTGCCTGAAAACGTTTTTACAGAGAGCTACTTGTTTTCCAGAGCAGTAAATATAAAGAACTGGGCGAATGTTTGCTTAGATCTATACTAAGTAGTCAGTACACAACACACCTATGTTTAATATTACACAAGTCTTGTCCTGTTTCGTTTTCTCAATACTACGTTTTAAATTGTATTTGTTAAGGTATACAGCTGCCATTTCTCATTTACGGCTAAGTATGTGTCAATTTGGTTCTAGGCTAGCAAGAAAGGGACTTGATTAAGTAAAACTCGTGCGCTACTGTGACGAATGCTGAACCGAGAACTAGAGCATATCTTCGTATTTTTTGCACCGTTAAATATTTAAATATCCTCTATAGCTATGTTTAAATTCAATGAAAGACGATGATATTAGTAACCATAGACACAGCACATGAAGTTACTTAAGTTGTGCATATCTCTTCGACACGAATTTGAAACAGATAGAGCGAGTAATTTATAGTTCAAATATCTATGAAATTACTCTAACAAGGTACCGCCGTGGGGACCAGACCCTGTTTAAAATTTAGTACCCAACAAGCAATTAAATTATGTTTTAGGTCGGTGGCCAAAAGTTTGTACGTATTAATGATTTCGTCCAGTGGGTTCTCATTAGTGCCGGCTGCTGACAAATCTACATTTCAATTATGGACGGCCTGTTTAAATGAGGCAGCGTGCATGCAGTGCAGGGTGCATTGCGGACGGCTCGAAGACAACGCAGTAACATGATTACACGTTCACGGAACAATGGGCTGCTTACACCGGTTCCACGCCACTTCTAACCCGACACACACATTGTTGCTGTTTGTCTACAGGGTTCCCACTGCCAATTTCGCACATTTTTTCCCATCGCACTTACCGTTCTTATTCTCTTGCTAAATCTCTACTGTTTAAATCAGATTACAAAAGTGACGAGTATTTTTTTATGATGCATCAATTTATGTCTAGAAATCTGTTTTAATGTACTTCCGCAGCCGCATTTAAACTCGTGTGCTGTAGAAACTACACTCTGGATATCATTATTAAACTTCTGAACTAATAAGAAAAATTAAAACGAATATCTAATGTATTTTTGCTTGTACCTAGCAAATTTTATTAATTTAGGATGATATACCTAGTGCCATCCACGAAGACGCATGATTTTGTCAAAATTAGACATTATTAATGACATTGTAATAAGAGCCACAGCACGCGTCATCGTGAATGACTCTACCTATATACTCGTATTATTAATAATAATATATTTATCATGGGACACTTGACACCAATTGACCTAGTCCCAAACATTGCAAAGCTTGTACTATGGATACTAGGCAACGGATAAACATACTTATATAGATAAATGCATACTTAAATATACATATTGAACATCCAAGACCCGAGAGCATACATTCGTATTATTCATACAAATATCTGCCCCGGCCGGGAATCGACCTCGGAACCTCAAACTTCGTAAGGTTCTCTAACCACTTGGCTATCCGGTCGTCAAATCGAATACATAAAGTAATGAGTAAAGTCGACGACATATATAATAATAGCTGCGATGTCTGACATGATTAATGGTTTTTATTCGGCCTTCATTCGGATAAATTTACAAATTCTTCTAAATGTTTCGGGCAACTCACTTAAAAACTTTTTTAATAACTTTAGTGTTTCTTGAATTCTCGTAAGAGGCCTCGAGCTTGTGTCGAGTCACAGAAGTACATGTAAATACGTAAAAGTTACAATGAGATGAAATCACTTGCTTTGTAAATATTTATCAAAAGCTTTTGTAACTTTTAGATGAAAGCTAGCTGATTTTGCGTTGACTTTTAAATCTACTGCGGATTGCAAGGATTTATCTATAATCTCATTAGGATTATAAGGAAAAGATTATATAACTACT
This sequence comes from Choristoneura fumiferana, assembly GCF_025370935.1. Classification (NCBI taxonomy): domain Eukaryota; kingdom Metazoa; phylum Arthropoda; class Insecta; order Lepidoptera; family Tortricidae; genus Choristoneura; species Choristoneura fumiferana. Next base: position 6,502,065 of record NC_133481.1, on the reverse strand, counting down.
AGACCAGAGGTTCCTAAACTTATTTCGTCTAACGCCCACTTTGAAAATCAGTTATTTTGTAGCGCCCCCCAATTTTTTTTTTACCTTAAAAACCTCAATAACATATTAATTTCTGGGCCACTTACCGCTCCCCTCTAGGCATCTAGCGCCCACAAGGGAGCGTTATCGCCCACTTTGGGGAAGACTGTACTGATTGACCGTCACATTTCTTGCCAACGGTAAATAATCAACAAATGCAGAAGACGACGCAGGGTGTGTGTAGAGTAGAGAGAGATGAAAGACACAGTCGAGGAAACTGAACGCATAATTGGCAGACGAATGGGATGAGATGATCAGATCAGATGGGATGTTAACATGACATTTGCAGCGAAAAAAATCCACTCTGGTGCAATTCAGTTTCTTCAACTATGATGTCCCCCATGTCGTGTCCATCAAAGGCGAACCTATACGCGCCAAATATTCGAAAATAGTCCCGAGAATAATTCCCGTTTACCGTTTCGAAAATAAATGTACTGAATGATGTAAAAAAAAATTCGTCGTCAATTATCACTAAATATATGAATGCTCGTAAAACAAATGCAGCACAACTCCAGGTTTCATTGGCGTTCAAGCAGTATTTGAAAGCATCTGTGAATGTTGCGAGTAAAAAGATCAGTGTCAGACGTGTCTACTTACTACATGGTTCAGTGAATTTGGAGGCCCAATTTTTAAAACATTGATGTTTTAGGACCAGATCTCCACGCCAAGGACCTATCAATATTGACTTAGGTCTCATAAAAGACTCAAATAGGCTCGTGACTGGAGTATAAGTATTAACCAGATAAGCAGTAATAACCAGCAAAATGATTTGTCTATAGCGGGTGCGCATTTTTTCACATAACATTTTAAGTCCTATTATCGGAAGTCCGAAAATGTTTCTCATACCATTTTACATCATAACGATCACATAATTTTTTTTAATACTAACGATCGAAACTCATAATCATCGGAATTCATAATCACTAACCTTGTTCATACTAATATTAGTTTTCATATATTTCTTAATCATAAATTGTTATTTATCCGCATTATTGACGCTTAGGGACTTGGAAAATTTTCGATGATGCGAAATGATGTATTTAAGGAAGGACTCCGTTAGGTACGACGACGAGCGAAGCGAGATGTGTTAGGTAGAACTGTGACCTTACAGCGCGCGAGCCCAGCGAGCGAAGCGCCAGGACCGAACATATTTTTCAACTAATACTAATATAATATAATAATTAACGTTGTAAGTAAATCTTATTTTGAATAGGTAGTTACCGTTATGAAAAACAATATTATGAGTTAAAATGTTTTCTTATTAATGCCATTATTACCTAATAAAAAAATTATGATATTCGTCTGTTATGAAGGAAAATTTTCTGAAAAACAACATAATTAGTTAAGATGTGTTCTTAGTAATGACATTATGAGTTAAAAATATATGAACTGTCTGTTATGAGTTCCGATGTTAGTAATAAAAAAAAGTTGCGATTTTTTTTCAAAAGTCGTCCTAATTGCCTCGATTGGTCATTATTTAGGTATTTAATTCAAATGTCGATAAACGTTTAATTTTGAGTCTGGTTACTAACGACTGATGTCATTTTTTTTTTTTTACTTTTTAAAGGTTGTTTTTTTAGTCTTACTCGTAATCTTTTTTGCACGTAATTTTCCTCTTTTTCTTAATGTAGGTAGGTATGAAGATTTATATTTGTCTGCCATTAAATTTGACAAAAGTCATCTCGATCATGTAAAAAAACGCTACTAGGAATAAAATTAATAGTTTGAACATCGTCCAACTTTATTTAATGGTATCTATACAATTGGAAAATTTGACATAATTTAACTTAAACTTGCCGTTTGGCAACATGCTTTAATTTTCGTACATAGATACAGTTTTCTTGGGCACACTTCGCCAATGACAAGTTTATTTCAGTTAAGTACCGGGATAATACCCGTTTCTTTGGATATAAAGGAGCTAAGTAGGTAAGTAGAGCGCGTGGGCGGCCGGTCCACTTCAATTGCTTTGGGTTTCTTGCTTTGCCGGAAAACGGCCTTTTCCGTTAAAACTCGCAAACCCTACTAATTGAATTTCATTCTAAGTAGGTACGTTTTAAGTATAGTCTTAAAGCGTGAATAATCGTATGCTCCAGTTGTGTACTTTTCCCTTACAATAATATAATTCATGTGACCGTTTAAATATGGAAATTAAATGGTATTGGTGAAGTGCCTTTGGCCTTTCAATTGACCTTTGAATAAAAAAAATCTGTCTGAAATGTACCTACTTATTTTGAAATTTATGTGGGAATGAGGGTGGATTACTGTTAGAATGATTTGATGTAAACGAGCGACCGAATGACTGAAGACTTATTGTGGAATGAATGAGACGAGCGAGTGAGTGAAAGGGATTTGATTTGAGTTTTGATCGGGTGAGCCTACGTGCTAGTTGTCTTTTCTGTTTTCATTGTTTCTTTTTCGTATTCACTAGTTTCAATTTTTAATAAACTTTTTCTTATTTAATTTTGAAAAGTTTGTTTCCTTCGCACGATCCCACATTTATATGGTAAACGTTTACCTAATCGAAATCGATAAGTATTGTAAGCACGTATATACTATTTAATACAACAATAGGTAACGTTCTTGGCTGAATGCAGAATACAGGCTTGGAATTCGTAATATTTAGTGTAGCAATAATTAAATGCCAAGCAATTCCGAACCGAAATCACGGTTTTTTATGTAAAGATACGTTTGATCTATATTGTAACTTGTTGTGTATCTAATACCTTTACGAGCATTTCTTTTATATTCATATTTAATTTTTATTTGGGGGCTATCGGATACGGCTATAACGTTTTCGCTGAAATTCGCTAGGTGAGGATTTCGGGGGCAAACTATCGGCTACCTTTGAGATAACTTGTGTTTTCTGAGCGATTCTCGGTGGCCTAAAAATTTTTAATAATGCGAAATATATATTTATTCCGTTATATTACTTTGTTACAGTTGTTGTCGGTTATCTTCTCTTATTGATTACAATGTTAGTTCCTAACCTAACATCAGCAATTTATTGTCTGCCTAAATAAAAAAAAAATATGATGACATCATATACGCCAATGAAACCAAATTGTGTGCCATAGTGGAAACTTTTCGTTTTAGATGCCATTTTGATAAAACATGTCGTGAAATTGATTATGAAAGCGGCTACCATGGTTCAAGATTCAGTTTACTCGCCTGTATAATATCATTGAAAAAAACAGAAAAAAAATCTGAATACCTACCTACATTAAGCTGCTTACTGCGGACTAGTTTTCACCTCCACTCCAGGCTTCTTTCTTTTTAATATTTAACTACATATTTAACAAAATTTAATTATCTTTGCTGATGAAAATTTCTTATTAAAGCACGACTAAATAAAATGAGACATTTTTTTGCTTTCCAATGAAAAGTAAATTTAAAGTTTTATTCTGAGACATTCGAACAGTGCAACACCTCAAAGTCAAAGTCAAAGTCAAAATATCTTTATTCAATTTAGGCTATAACAAGCACTTATGAATGTCAAGAAAAATCTACCACCGGTTCGGAAAAACCTCTGCTGAGAAGAATCCGGCAAGAAACTCAACGAGGTATACATATATTTTTTTTTTTTTTTTTTGCTGTTAAGCACCAAATTCCTTCTTCGCCTTATTCTGGGTAATTAATTGAAAAAAAGGTACACTAGAACAGTCCGGTCTTTAGTCTCCCTTCTCAGTAGCAAATTGCTAATCTAGCTGTCACATCAGTAGGTCTGTACGCGGCATCGTGTACCTACACTGCACGTTCTCGCGTCGGCTACCGGAGCTATTTATGAATACCAAACAACTACTGTCGTTCACCGGAATTCAAGACAAAAGTAACTGACTTGAATGCTCGATTAAAATTCGGTCCTTCCATTTTTATATTATTCATTAATTCTATGGTTAATTTTCATCTTTGACTACAAAGTCCTCGAGAGGCGCTAATGAATTTGTAATCAAACAGCTATCTCTTTGTCGGGTTCTATTATTTTTATCCTTTATTTATTAATATGAATTGCGACGATGAGTTGTTTCGACATTAATTCAATTGTTAACATCTTAATTTATTTCATGTAAGTCAAACAGCGCATGTCTAATAAAATCCAAGCGTTTAAATTTACTTGCCTTTTTTGATGCGCAAGCTTGCAAAACTTAGATGCGCTTTCAATCTAATACTAGGTATGTTCAACGAATTTACTTAACTGACCAATGGAAAATGAAAGCTAATAATGCAACCTTGACACAAACCCTTCCGTCGTAGCGTCCATTTCTTTTTAAATGGTTAATTACAAGTTCCTTTCCCAACAAACCAAACATTGGATCCCTATTGATTTGATTCTAGTGCCTAATTATAATCTTCTTTTTAACCCCCGACATAGACACGTCTGTCTGTGGCACCGTAGCTCTTAAACGGGTGGACCGATTTGAATGCGGTTTTTTTATTTGAAAGCTGGTCTTCTAGCGATGGTTCTTAGATATGTTTTATCAAAATCGGTTCAGCCGTTTTTGCGATATTGAACTTTGAAGTGACAAAGTCGGGGGTTTCCAACTTTGTGTTGGTTAGGTTACTTTATTCTAAGGCGTTTGAAATACAAGGTAAAGTGTCATACTTGTTTAATTTAAATAGGGTTTGCAACAGCGATATGCAATAGTTTGAAGGTTGTTCATTGATCTACACATTACGTGCTTCTAGCGTCGTCGTGCGTTCGCATACCGAAATGATTTTGTACAAAAATGTTTTGTTTTCCTTAAATATGTATGCTAAACGCGTTTTGCAACTTTTGCAACGCAGGGAGTTAGTTGAAAATTAGAATGGCAACCGGCAGAGTGAAAACTATTGTAATGATAATCTTACTTAGACGCAGTCACCTTCACTTCGCTGACATATAATGAAACCTTGAGGTTTAAATAGCGATAAAGTCTTACAAACCAACGTTGTTACAACCATACATATTTATATGTCTTGATTTAAGGGATAAATCCCGTTCGTTCGAATCCATTGGCGCGGCAAACGTCAAATTAATGCCAATTAAGCCATGAACTCCGTCCTTGCGTTAAACGTTTACCAACTACTAGCAGATATAGAAATAGCTGAATTTCGGATTTTGAGCCGTTATTCGTAACCCAGTAAAGTAACTATGAAATGCTGAAGTAAGTTTCCGAATGTTCGTAAACTTCAAACCCAGCCAGGTAAAAGTAAAAATAATCCACGTTAAATAACGAGCGAAGCAAAAAGCCGTTGCATCTGGCTGCGTGATTTCGGTGCGGGCGCAGCCGCGCAGGCCGTCGGGCGCCCGCTTACCTGCTCGGCCGGTCTTCGCCCTCTCTATGCACTATCTGTCCGTCCTTCTCGCACTCCGCTATATGCAACAGCATGCAACGTCGCGCGGTTTGCGCCGGAGCAGCCGCTACCACTTCGAAACGTGATCGCTTACCTGCCTCAAGTCTGAACTTAACACTTATGATAGGAACGATTCAAATTTAAAGAATATAACTGTTTTGGTTACTTTGTTTCGCTGTCTTCTGTTTCTCTTATTGAATCTGTCTTAACTCTTGAGTTAATCATTTTATTTACTTGTATTTTCCGGACCTCAACAAAGAATATTGCTGTAGTTTAAAGTTAGATAGATCGACGCTCTAGCTAGCCTCTTACTCTACCTTCTCCTACAAACTACACATAATCTATGCCATATCCTTGCATTGTGTCCATCTTCAATCCCCATAAACTGACCATACTGAGATGTAAATAGATATGTAAATATATCTTACCTCTTACCCAATAGGTACTCGTACGCGATAAAACAACACGTTTGCTTCGCACAACACTTACCAGTAGGTACTCCTAAATAAAGCCTTTCTTTGCACTCGCCTTGGAAGCAAATAGCCCAGGCGATACGGGAAGTGAACGACTCGTTGTGATTTTACACCTTTTCAAAATATCAAGCGCCGTAATCTTCAAAAAGGAAATCCTTGACTGTGTTTATCGATGTCTCTTCCTTGTAGTAAAAAAGCGTGCAAAGTTCCTAAAGTATAGTAGGCAAGGTTTAAGTACCTAAATATAACACAACAAGGAATTAGAAAATTGTCGGAAAGTTTATAGGTACATATCGTTTATGCGATGTTTAAATACTCGAGTTCTATTATAATATAACTCCTTAGATACCTTTTGTCTAAAACACAGGTTACACTTTTAACCTAGCTTAAGACTTAACTAAATTTTACTTACTAGACCTAAGATTATTTCATGTTTTTATTTATTACCTTTTTTTCTTACTTATATGAATTTTATGAATAAATGAATTTGAATTTTGATATCTGAAGAAGTTGGTTAGAAAATTGAGATAATGTAATAGATGTTAGGCTAATAGAGTGTTCGCCCCTTTTAACATTTTTTTTATTCAGCTCCTTGTGCAAATTTACATAAAGCTGGTACTGGTTTAGTAAGATATAGATAATGTTTTATTCATGAGTATTTCATTTAAATGTATATTCCAGAATTTATACAGCAATTGAAAATTGTTTGGCGTTCGAAATAATTAAACTTTCAGGTTAAACAAAGTCAGTAGTGAATTTATGGATAAACGGGAAACTTATCACCATATAATAAATTACGGCGACGGACAGAGATCAAGAGTAATAGATGTAAGGCTAATAGAGTGTTCGCCCTTTTAATTTTTTTTTTATTCAGCTCCTTGTGCAAATTTACATAAAGCTGGTACTGGTTTAATAAGATAAAACGTTAAAGTTATAAATCTTGTGACACCAGATTCAACTCAGCTTGAAATTAAAAGAAATTGGCCGTTTGTCCATGGGAACTAATTTTCTTTAAAATATGGCACCCATTTCGAAGTCTTGGGTTTGTACCAAAGAAGGGAACAATGTTTTCTCTAATTGAGAAAGAACAATCAGGAATCATATTTACTGAGTATAAATATACTTGAAAATTAGCAAGCAGTCAAGATTCGAGATCACTAAATTAGTTTGAAATAATAATTAAGTAGGTACCAGTGGCGAAGCGTCCATAGAACCCCATTTCCACCGGCTTGCCTATTATTTACAAAATACGACAACAGGACGCAAATTATTTATGAAGGATGTAGGCGATCTTTACTTCGGCGACGCTACGTACCCTCCAATATTTAACTTCACTTATAAATACATCCCCACAACCAATACGGTTTTTGTGTGAATGTTTCTAGATCTATCTACCTATAAATGAAAGATTAAAATAATCACAATAATATCTGGTAGAACAAAGCACTCAAAATACATAATATTATATTTAATGCAACTCTATTCGTACAGCCGTTAGAAAATCTGTTTTTAGTGCCTTGTCCTATCCGATCTGATATTATAGAGGTAACTGCACAGTTGAGGTCAGATACGTTTAGACTTTACTACCTTGTCGGTGCCACTTCATGTGCGAACTTTTGTAAACTATTTAGGAGGCGTATACTGACAAGGTACTGAAGTGTACTTAAGGATATCTTCTTTCTTGACGTACATCTGCATAGCCGTAAGTACTATTTTTTTTTTCTATGAATGTTTATGACTTATTAGGCACTTAGTGCTTTTACCGGGAGTAATATTTATGGGGTGTGTCTCACGAGATATAACTACAGAATATCTAATTTCATATTAATAACGTTCGCAAGTTATTCGTTAGCTATAACAACAAAAAGTATATTTTTTTAACGTACAACGCTTAAATTATATAACGTAATTTTTAAAATAACTTCAATTTGTAAAAGGTTTATATGGACTAATTTCTTTTAACATAACATACATTAGGTATATCACTCATGATATATAACAATATAGGTAAATGTTAAGTAATGTGGCGGCGAGCGAGCAAGACTAAACTAGGCAGAAACGACTTATAGGTTAGGTTTTTTTTTGTAACAGGGCGGAAAAAATAAATGGCTTGCTTGATTGTTTGCTTGCATCAAAGTTTTTAATGAATTATAAGTTTTAAATCTTAGGTGTTATGAACATTATACGCTATATATCGCTATATATATCAATAGATATTATATATAAACAACGTTATACCTTGCAAAATTAGATGTTTTTAAATTATACTTTTCGTTCATCCAGTGAACGTTATACTACTAAACGAGTTTATATATTACGAATATTATATAATAATTTCTTATATCTCGTATTACTTACCCATATTTAAATGGTTTTGTACTTTATCTGATCCGAATCCGAGAAATATCTGCCCGAAGTAATATTAATTAGCTATTAATCTACCTATTAACCTCCGGTTTAAGTGCTAGCTACATATGAGTAATCTGTGGTCTAAGTGCTTCTAAAGTAACATTTCATTCAATATCTAATTTTTTTTTAGTTTTTTTCTATTTTTTAGTTTTATGAGAAATTACACGAAACATTGCATGAGAGATGGCGGACATTTTCCTACAAATTAAAAAAACTTGTAGAATGCAGCATCTTCGCTTTTAAATATTTCGACTATTTAGTGCTTACTAAGTTTGTATACGTAACGCCATATTTTATATGTAGTAATAATAGTAATGTAGTTTTATATTAATGTAAGATTTTTTGCTACAATGTAAGTGCGAAGCTATAAAAAATTGCTCAGAGGATGAAAAACACTTTTACAACTAACTTTATACTTGTATCAACATAAAACAAGAATATAAAGACCCATTTAACGCAGCGAACTAAACCGCCGCCAATTTCCATAAACCGCTTATCGGTTGACCAAAATATGTTTTGCACGATTATATCAAGCCGATGTCACTTGAAATGTAAATCGTTCCGTAACCTCGGAATAAAGTGGGGTGTAGCGGATGCGACGCTTAGGGGGTATGGACGAGCACGCCACATGTTTGCTTTTTACGGGCCAGGCGATTCCGTTCGCACATGCTGCACCCGCACCGGTATAACGCGCCCTAAAAAAATACCTACATCCATATGAGCCCGATATCTGCTCACTCAAGTGACACTTAGTTACAAAAAAATCCTTGACATTCTGCCCTTTGTTAGGTGATTTATGAAAATGTTTAAGTGGAGTTTCTAATCTGGGCCCAAAATAATTATGTTGGATACGCTGTTTTATTTCTTACGCGATTTAAATTAACGTGCCAGAATTATATTCAACTTCCTAAATGTTCAAACAAGGTTGAATACATTATTCGATCCCCATGAAAACGGGGCGAATGTAGAAGGAATATTTTGCAGTGATGTGATTAGGGTTGTTCGAGAGCCGTTCGCTACCTGCGAGCATGTTTGCCAAAAGAAACCAACTTTTTATTACTTGCCAACCTTTTACGTTTCGTTATTTGGTTTATTAAAAACGAGGCGGCCCCAGCGCCATTATTAGAAACAGGTAAAAGTACCTCGCTTTTGTTACCGAGTATCATATTATACTCGTAATATTAGTTTTATATACGAGGTTGTTGAAGTATTTAAATGGTTTGCTTACGAGCTAAAAGCGCTGATAGCCTTAGATTGTTAATAAATGTATAAAATGGGTAAAAATACCACTTACAGTATTATTTTATATAACTTGAATGAGAACATCATGAATACCATTCGCGTTTTTCATTTTTACGTAAGCAGAACATAATAGCCAAGCCATTTGTGACTGTTTTCAACTCACCACTTTCTTAATTAAAAACAGATTTTCTTAATTACTTTAGCATATAAATTTTACCTACCGGTCATCAAAATTTAATTAATATATGTATGTAAGTAAGTACGTTATAGTTTGTCATGTTTATATTAACTTACTTATTTTATTCGATCATGAGTTTGACTTTACATACTCTACCATCTGATTACTAAAGCACAAAAGTGGCCACTTGGGTCGTTTAAGCACGACATCCATAACATTGTTGACGAGCGTGTTGAGCGTGAATATCAGTATCTCTACTAACTCTTAACATAAAGTAGTCGGTCTCGCGCACCGAGGGTTCCATACAAATTACTATGTATCTATGAATATCCAGTGTTAACATAGCCCTGTTCTTAGGCAAATGAGGGGTAATTTTCATTGCTACTGACATATACAGACAAAAAAATTATATTTCACTTTTCTTTTTGGTTGTCTGTGTTGTAAGAGCTACCTTCGCACCAAATCTCAAGTTTCTGGGACAATTCGAATTACCCTGGAAGGTTTAAGTAGATTCCCCAGCAATGTGTATGGTAACAGATTTTTCAATGACTGTATATTTTGTTTGCATTGACTTAAAAGCTTGATTTTTCCAGTGCTCTAAAAATAAACAGAACAGAATAGGTATTTGGTATTAATTTCAGCTTGTTACCTGTGGAGGTTGAAATTGTGATGCGTTGCTTTGAAAAGGGGTCTTGACAGTCAACAAAGTCATCCTCTTAGTGTTTGGCTTTTAGCCGATTCCTACGGAACCCTAAAACAAAAGAGTACATAGGTACTTAATATTCAAGAGCACTTGCAAAAATCTTATATTTAACAAGGGCTCTGGTCAGGTTTATAAAAAATCAAAAAAATCCTCCAAATCTCAAGGGTCGGAAGGGTTACTTATCCTCTTTAGCCTGGGACATGTATATTTTAACAACAGCTTTATTGAGTTGGTTCGGCCTTAGGTTAGGTTACCATATTATGAGTGTAACGTATACTATACCTACTTCGTTATCATAAATCTGGTTCAAATTAACCCGACGTTTGTAACGTTAAGAGTCCCGCGGCTAACGAACTGCGAATTGTATCGAACCGAACCGGCGGAGTGGCGTCGTCTTAATACTAATACCATTGATTCGATTTACTCAACCCTCCGCTTCCACTTAATTTATTTCGGTACTACTCGGATTCGTAGTCTAAATTTCTGGAATGTACCATTAGAGTCAATAAGGTAGCTCTATGACGCTGTAATTGGTGAGTTGCTGCGACTACTCCAAAATTATTTAAGTATGTCAATTTCTTTTTAATTCTGAATTCTGAAATGCGATGTTATTATTTTTTTATTACAACAGTATATCACACTATTATTTACCAATTAAAATTTTATTCGCAATTATTTACGGACAGTAATAAAATATACAACTGATGCTGTCGATTGACCTGATAAGTGTAATTCAGTTTGTTTAAATCACCAGCGTATTGAGTACTTACAAACAACGCAGTCATTAAGGACCCATTTGTCACTGATATCCCAATTAATAAGGCAGGTAATTGATCTGTGTCCAATTATAAAGATTTGTCCACTGGTTTTGTCGTTAACAAAAATAAAGAGAACGGTAATCTTTAAATCCGTGTTTTTGATGGTTATAAAGACAAATATGTTCAAGGTTTTGAAATAATAAGTTGAGACAAATTTAATAAATATATCACGGAGACAATATATATCTGACAAGTGTCTTTATTAACTAACGCATTCGGAATTCACCATTCATGCTGCATTTCACTGATAAGAACGAGGGTAGAACGAGATGGTGAATGTAAAATAATACAGCCTCTGGTCCCAAACTAAGCAAAGCTATAGAAGCTTATACTATGGTACTGCGCATTGGATATTCATTCATACCCTATATTGATAAACAATATACTATAACTGACTGAATGACGTGACTGACTCCAAACCGCTGGGCCTAGAAACTTGAAATTTGGAATATATGTTAAAAACGAATAAAGAGGATTTTATATACCAACTGGATCAGAAAACGCACAAGCTAAACTAATAAAATTAGAGACTGGAGATTTGGCAAACTGATGTACTAAATCTGGTAACAATACAATAATTTAGCAGTGACATCCTCATCCGGGCCAGGATCGTCTCCGTAGAAGGGAACTCCTCAAAAGTTGATGGCACACACAAAAGACTTTTACATAACTGTTAAATTTCAATGACAATGCGTTTATATGATATACACCACCTGATGCTGCAGCCAGGGTCGTCTGCTGATGACGGAACTCCTCAAGAGCTGATAGCACAGATACGAAATTTTACATGTACGTTCAACGAACTACTTTTATGCATGAAATCCACCCTCCACCTCCACTCTGTAAGGACACACAAATCACACAAATCCATCTATCACCACCACCACATTGTACTGACACGTTTCGAACTCAACCAGAGCTCATCTTCAGAGCAACACAACCGCTCAGCATGCTACAGTGTGAAATTTGGCAAAGATGGACCTAAAGTACCTAATACAGAGGTGCACTAGGGAAAGATTTTTAGAACACTCAACTTTGTTTGTTTCTTTGTCTTTTGGGTTCTCTGAAACTACTGAGCTGATTTAAATAATTATTTTACCAATAAAAAGCTACACTATCCCTGATTGACATACTCTTTTTTTTTAATAAGTGAATTCAATTCGGGCAGATTTTAAAAATTCTTTCAGTAATAGAAAGCTACAATGTGTCTCTCATCCACAAAAAAAACGCGTAGTACTTTAACGTTTTCTAAAATTCCACCCCTGGATCACCGAGACAGGGTTTCAAAGTTGGTACGAATTATGATTAATTACGTATGTAGGCTGATTTTTGAATTCCAAAATTTGACCAACAACAACGTGTATGTATTTGTATTTCCATATAATCCTCCGAAAAATCAATCAAAACACGAAAAAAGGATCGCAGAAAATAAATGTATGTTACCCCAAATTTAACGCGAGCGAAGCCGCGGGCAAAAGCTAGTATATATATAGGACGTCGATGACTCGGGTACAACCATCTAATACTGCACACTAGCGAAGCGACTGGCTCCAACGAGATTCGAACACGCAAAATATCTCTGTAGCTATTCAAGATCATGTTGTATTTTTGTCATCAATTGTATAATCATCAATTTTAGTGAATCAATAAGTTTTGTGATCAAGAAGTTTAAGTACTGAAAACAAACGATAGTCAAAAATATACTGCAGGGCTTAAATAAGTTATTTAAAATTCTAAATTCAAAATAATCTAGTTTTAGATCATAGAGATTATTATTTATTTTAAGGCTATCGTTATGTTGGCTTTGTATAAATACTTACGTATTTTTTCCACGGAACGCTCTACTGAAACCCATAATTTCATTTGAGATCGTATGTGAAGTCCGTACATTCATATGGATATTTGTTGACCTCCACACGCTAACTTTCAATTATTCGGTCTGCAGGGACTTTATTAAACTGTCATTTGTTTACGTCGACTGGGATTTGCTTCCATCAGGTAGTTCTACCTTTATGAGAGTAATTACTACATACATACCTATAAATTATACGTACCTATTTAATGTATAACTTACAAAATTCTGTTCAGAATTTCTCAAGGCTACCATTGTTTTCACCTATCGTAATACTCATAGTCAAAATACCATGCACAGGACTTATCACGCTAACACACACGAGTAATATTTACCTCGACGTTTCGGCAACACTACAGTGGCCGCGGTCACTATGAGTGAAAATCACGAAAGTATCGTAATACTGCCTCTATTTATTCGGACCAAACAAACAAGTACGGCATCACAGATATCTGTCACGTACAATTTATCAAAAAGTGGCGAAACAGCCCTTAGCGACCCTTATAAAATTTTACTATGTTAATTTTGAGTAGATAAGCGTAATGATATTATTCTATGGATCGTTTTACACTATGTTCTATTAACTTATGAGCATAACTGCAAAACCAATTTGTGAACCTGATATCTAATCTGAGTTAATTTTGTAAACTTTGACACCAATGCTCGTCGCAGTAGACAAGACAATTTATGACTAAGAAACGCTTTATCTCAATCTATGTTGCTACATTAATAAAGTATAGCCTGGCTAAAGTTCTAAGCTTATTTATTTTACCAGTTGCAGTGTTAAGACCTTTGGGTATTTAACTTGCACCACTTTAGATTTGCTTTTTATATTCACATAAACTGCCTGATAATTAGTTTTTGTTCTTATAGAGTTTTTGACAGAATTTTCACAATTATGATATATAAACATTTAACTGACAATCCTATTGAGACTGAGTTACACAGAAGCAGAAATCAGTGGCAGTACTAATCACTCCACGTAACTTGTGACGCGTTAATCCTATCGAGAGATTGAATGAGGAAGCCTAATCATGAATTCTTAATCAGATCAGGAGCATAAGCGCTAGAGGTTGTTTAAGGTCGTCCTCGTTTAATGCCAGACACCTATCGAGCCCAAAATTCCACGGAGATTATAGCACCGTGTGTTCCTTGAAGCGATATTCGTGGTTGGATAGATATCGACGTGTTAACAATGCCGATATTTTACTCTCTCACTTCTATTTGCATTGGTTTTTACATACGTGCCTTGCATGTTATACAAGTGCTTGTCGACTTTGGCATCACATGTATGTAACCACAGCATGTTTTCCTGTGGAATTCGCATACTAATTTAAAATGTATTGTATAATAATATTACATTCTTTGCATAATAATTTCTGTACATATTGTTACGTGTTGGCTTTTTGCGGTTGTTTAATCTTTATTGTTCAATAAAAATATATTTTCTCTAAATAAAAATATATTATTTTACTAGCTTTGGCCGCGGCTTCGCCCGCGTGGAATTCGGTTATCGCGCGCTGTTCCCTCGGGACGCATTTTTCCGGGATGAAAAGTAGCCTATGTCACTCTCTGGCCCATAAAATATATGTATGCCAAAAATCATGTCGATCCGTCGCTCCGTTTCGACGTGAAAGACGGACAAACATACAAACAAACACACACACTTTCGCATTTATAATATTAGTATGGATTTAAGCTTTCAATCACTTTTACTTTTTGCCAGTCTAACCATTTCTTAATCCCTAGGTACTAATTATAAACGCGAAAATGGGTAGGTATACTTACTCACTTTCGCGTTAATAATTAATGTTTGTTTGTTACGCGTTCACGCCTAAATGTTTATGATTTCAAACACAATGTGTATTAAGATTGGGTTTTTTGGAATCTTTTTGTTTTTTTTTTGGGTTTTTTGGGTTTTTTGGATGGCCGAAAAGTTTCTCGATGAGGGCTACGGCATAGATATCGCTAGTGTCGCTGCTTAAGTGGCTAAATAAGAAACAACACAAGCTGAAATATGAGGTGCATAGGAGAAATTCGTGTCTGTATCGTTGTCCAGCGGTGGTGTAGCGGTATAGCACACGGCACGGAATGCCGAGGACCTGGGTTCGATTCCCAGCGCTGGTCTTATTTTTCTGGTTTTTCTGTGCATCTGTATTTCAGTTTGTGTTTTCGATACAATGTGTATTGTTCTTGAATAAATAAATGAAAAAAAAAGTACTCAACCGATCGTGATGAAATTTGGTATGATAATAATTTGAGACCCTGTCAAAGAATGATTTCTTCGCTGACGAAGTCGCGGGTAACAGCTAGTCAAATATTTAAAACTTCGGTCTTAACGCATAGCTTTGTTAGCTTGACTTTAATTATCCAGCCTTAATATCAATGATGTTGAGATCCACTATACAACGAATTTTGGAAAGTGAAATTTATTGATTTTATAAATATTAATACTATCTGATCTGATTTATGTAGGTCATCATAGGACGTCAAACGGAACGCGTTTGAGTTTACAGATTTCTACTGCCTACAGCACATTGCGGCTGCGGCGTAACGCAACCTCACGTAACCCGGTCAGACACAGGAGCCGGCAATCGAGATGTAGCCGAGAGAACTGTCACGACCGTTATTCGCACTTAGTGACGTGCTAATGAGGATTCCGCTGCCGATAACATCTAAGAACGACACCTTAAGGGCCCTTGTTTATTGTTATGCGTATTTGACCCACTGCCCACGGTGTCCACGGCTAGTTTTTCTATAGCAATGCGTATAACAATTAAACCTTTCGCTACAAGAATAAACAATTATTTTCAGGAATGCGAGTTTTGTTTTGATAAATGCGCCTTTACAAGCACGATGTCTTCATTACACAACCATGTGACATTCATTTTACAACTACAACTTAGTTTCAAATTATTATTAAACCATCAGTAGCGAAATTAATAATTTAACTTTTGGAAACTTACCGTTCTTGCCTCTATATATTCTTGGTATTAATAATACTGTATGTACTTGGGAAAGCCGATTATCTACGTAAATCGTCAACACACAAACGCTGCACGAACTAGGCTTCTTCGGAAATATGGACGTCAATGTTGTCGTATATATACTGAAACATTTAATCTGTTTAACGTATTTTGTAGATTTTCTATCAAGCTAGGGCCTGAACTCATTTCTGTGTGTGAGGAAATTGTCGGCAAAAAAAACTATACTCTGCAATACAAATATTCATGAATACTACAAATCAATACAGTTCAATAACAAAAAATAAAATTAGGTATGTAGATTAAATGCAGTATTATCTGACAGAGAAACAGTAGAAAATGTATAAGGTTAATGTTTTACTGTTACACAAAATTGTCGCCATGTTCGAGAATTTTGCACATAATTTGATTCAAAGAAAGTGGTACTTACATTCTTTTGGTTTCAACTCTTCATTGCTTAAATTATTAATATGGTATAACCCTCAAATCTATCTGAATTACCTTTTACTTTTAGAAATGAACTTATCACACTATGACGATACACTGTTGCTGAACACTCAAACAACATGTATTCTCTTTTATTAAAATCGTACGCATTCGTGAGTATTAGAAACTCGTAAACGGGGGTTTAGATGAAGTCGGGCGATATCGTAAAATGGGACGTAATGGAAATTACTTAGCGTTTATATTAAATTATGTTTTCCACCGGGGAAGTTCTTGAATTACTTCATCAAGTAATATTGGGAATATTTACAACACGAACTCGGTCTGTTATGTTCCTTGCTTAAGATTTACTTCCCTTTGTGGTTTAATATGAATGAAGTAAATATTTTGAATTCGTTTTCAATTTTTTTGTTTTGGCATAGCTTGGTTTGAATTAGAAAAAGAAAATCTCATACGGAACAGTGATAAAGAAAACTCTTATAGATTAAATAAAGCAATAGATATCTGAAATGTATCGCATCCAGATTTTACACAGGAAACGCTAAATTACTGTACCTATTATCATTGCCGACCGACACATTCCTGGTCAAGATATCTTTATCGTCGTTATTCTATTCACGTACAGTCAAGGGCAAAGATATCGACACGGCCAAAGTTACAAAAATATGTATACACGTCTTTATGCTCTTAACATTAAGGCCATATATGTATACATATTTTTGCAACTTTGGCCGTGTCGATATCTTTGCCCTTGACTGTACATTGTAGGTAAGTATTTAAAAGAATATTCTTCTTACAAACAAGAAACAAAAAATGTATTTATTAGTCTTAGAAAAACATTTCTCCATTAATTGGATAATCGTTGTCCTTATGGTTTTTTTTTTGAAAAACGTGTTGAGATAAATGTCAAAGAAAAGTGTTTCTGTGTTTAAAAACACCCATATATTTCATCTTGTCTAATATTATACCATAAATAAAACTACCGATTTAATTACATTATATAGGTTACATATTGTAGTTAAAGATGTTTCACATATTATATCTCTATCGCAGTAAGCTTTTATTTGATAATTGTTTTTTATTTACTCCTTATATCGAAGTTATTGTCACTTTCAGTTTTACATTTTATGACTTGAGATTAAAAACGTTCAAATTATCTTTATAATTGTTTTTTTTTGAGTCTTATACTAGCTCTTATAAAGTTGATATTCCTTCTAAACTTTGTAACAGCTAAAATCTCTTTGTTCTTAGCCACTATAACCAGCTGCCAAAACATGATTGTTGCTTACCATCTGCTGCGTCGGATCGGCAATTCGAATAATGTCCTTTAAATATGATAATTCCTGTCTTTGATTCCGTTAAAGTTCCGTGGTTAAATAATCAAGTGTGCTATGTAAATGTTTCTCTCTGTTCCGGATTCAAACCATGATATACCTACTACACAAAAAACGAAGTACGCGTCTTGCCAACTGATCACCCCGCCGCCGCGACCCCTTTTTTAAACGCATTTGGAGACTTATTTTCGTTCATCCTTGCGGATGCATACGACAGATACCTACGTGTTAATTGATAAGTCTACTCTACTATCATTTGTCTGTCTTTCAATTCCATAGATTATGGATATTTCAGCTTTATGTTTTAGTTACTATAGCCATTCTACTTTGTCAAAGCTTGTCCTTTGCGAAAGTTGAATCTATATTTCTAAAGAAAATAATCCAATTTTAAGAGTCCCCAATACGCTCGCGTCCCCATACAAACGTAGTTGCGTTCTAATTTACAAGCAGCACTACAGATCAAAACGCAACTTTGCAACTATAATGGGAGCAGCCATACGATGCTTATAATTAGGTTTGGTTAAAATAAAAGGTTAAAACAGAAAAAAAAAACAATAACGAATTTCCATTTCTCTTACAAAACTTAAAATTAATGTGATTTTATTTTGTTACATTGAATATGAACGAAAACGAATTATAAGAATAAAAATAGCTGCTCCATTTTAGTCGCAAAGTTTTATTTTGTTTCAGTGTGTTGCGGCAAGCGTATTGGCGACTCTTAGTCTTAACCAGTACCCATTATCTATGTGAAGAATACATATGTATGGCCAGAATTTTGTCTTCCTTCTACATGTGTGTCGCCCGCATGATCCCACGATCGGTCGCAGCCGCGGCCGCGGTCGCCTTCCCACCACGTTTCCCATTTCTACATTATGCATGTAGCACACGTGTCTTCAAGTGTATCTAGAGCACAAAGCTCTCATTATTGTATATGTAGCTGAGTAGTACGTAACCGTCGTCGTGTGATGAAAAAACCCGCTGTATTTTTTATGGTGGGTGTCTGATCCCTGAATAGAGAAATTTTGTTTAGAATCGACTGCCGGAAAGTGAAAAACAAATCTAGGCGCCATAGTTTATCGGAATGCAAATGACTGATTTTGACTTTGACTTTGACATGCAAATGCACATTCCGTCCGCTGCAAATCGTGATTTTATATTTACTAATTCATTATAATTTCAGTGAATCAGAATTACTGATAAAACCGGTCAAGTGCGAGTCGGACTCGCGCACCAAGGGTTCCGTACAAATATTTTTATTATATGATGTAACTAAAAATTTATGCTTTTCGCAATTTTTCCTTTATCTCTGCTATGAGACATTGCTTCGAACCAAATTTCAAGGTTCTGATTTCACGGGAAGTACCCTGTAGGTTTTGATTGGATTTGATGGGATTTCCCTTGCGAGTGTCGAAAATTTGCAGCATAAACGGCTGTATCTTTTAATTGCGTTGGCTTAGAAGTTTGATATTTTCACAGCTCCTAGGGGCAGTAGACCTGAGTATTTGATATGAATTTCAGCTTGATACCTCCACGCGTTCCTGAGATAAAGGGTCTTGACAGACAGGCAGACGGACAACAGTGATCCTATAAGGGTTCCGTTTTTTTCTTTTGGGGTACGGAACCCAAAAATAGTCGGGTGTTTTGGGGGAATTGCCTTAGTTTCAGAAACACAAAGCGCAGTTTCTAGCTTTATAAAGATTTGCGGTGAGTTTTCCGATAGATTTTTAGTTGTTGTGAAAACGCAAAATCTGTCGAACAATGTACCGTATTTACCTGCCATAAGCTGGGTGGCTAGGGCGTAATGTTATGGAAATTGTCATGTCGTATCGTTTTTATGCGAGCTTTTATGTATTTAACTTGTAGCGTAAGTTGACTGTTTCAAATCTTGCAAGAAATTTTGACCCATAGCTAGTATAAACTCAACTTTTTGAACTGAGCTCATCCACTCAAGACTACAATACCATTAACCACAAATTAAGACAACGAGCTCGTAGCAAAAGCAGAGTTTAACCGCCCTGGAATTTTAATATAGATTATCGTCTCTATTTTTTTGGACAATAGACTACACAATACACTAACAGAGTTATTTGACGGTTACGAGTACAAAAGCAGATAATAGGATAAGTACAATGTCTTGTGAATGCAGGTAAGTGGATGAACTCGGTTCAAAAAAATTAAACTTAAATCGAAATTATTTGAAATATTGTAATTATACATATTTGTCAACAACTTCGAGCACAGAGCCTCCGAGTATTACGGAAGCTGGCACAACATGGACATTTGTCATGACTTTCAATATGAATATTTCCCGTAATTACAGGACTAATGATCTTCGACGAATACATCAATCAAATGCTAGCTGACTGTCTTAAAAGAAGTGCAAATAACAAATGGTTCTCAAGGGTCCTATTTAGAAATATGTAGGTCCCTAACTATGTGATTTTTGATGTAAGAAAATTCTAATCACATTTTCTTATAATTAAAATATAATCATACATATTTCTTTTCCAAAAACACGTTTCTTCGTTGATTAGTTGAATTTATTTATCACACGTATTAGTTAGCTGCTAAAATTATTTGCTTATTCTTATTTATGATTTAGGTAAAATTATATTGTAACCAACAGCACGACTTAATAAGTCTTACAAGAATAACATGAGAATGTCTACAGCACGATTACAATGTACACAGCATTTATGCACACCAGTACTTACTGGCGACTTAATGGTCTTTACCCATCTACCAAGAGGCAGTCTAATTGAAATTCTAGAATATTACTAAATTCCCATAGAAGCACCCAAAAATTGCATACTGATCTTCATTTACGTTATACGACAAACAATCTTTATTTATTTTTTCCTAAGTTAGCAGTTAAGATTTGGGGATATTATTTGGACAACGTAATATTGAGATGAAAGTGTGTGTTGTTCCATGCGTCCAGCTATCTGAAATACACACGCACATACATAATTATAGGTATATAAATTTTTGCACTTATAATATTAGAAGTACATATTAGTGAGATACCTCTATCATTCCGTATTGTCGACTTGAAAACATTTAAATTAACATACTTACGTAGATTTTACTTGAAAATGTGTATATTTGCAAACTTAAATCGGTTATTTATTTAACTCAGGTGCAGTTTGCCTCTTGTCATATTGGACTAAAATTGCAGGTATAACCAATTTTCTGTTAGAATATCGCTATCCTTCGAAGGAACTGTGAAGGAACAGGACTATAGGGACATCGTCCATAAAAGCAGTAATATTCATACCAATGTTGTAGTTCGCCTGAAACGCGTTGGATATGGATCCAACACCGCGACGAGGGAATTCATGATTCAGGAGCCGAGTGAACCTTGCGTGCTCATAAACCAGACCTTTTAAGAGCAAAGCAACTTAGTAATAACCAGATACGATACGATTACAAGTAGAAGGTTTGAATGGAATTATATTAAAACTATTGTTTACCCGGTGCTTCGCACGCGTAAATAATGAAATCCAGCAGTTGTATTGAAGTTCCGGGATTTTATAAAATTCCTGTGGGAATTCTCAAAAATTACATCGGGGTCTTTATTGACTTTATATTAAAATCAACCGTGCCAAATTTCAGCAGTTGAGATTTCAAAATTTTATCCCAATTAATTCCATGAGTCCAATTTCATCCAAATCCGTCCAACCGTTTTAGCGTGAAGGGGTAACAAACATGCACACAAACTTTCGCATTTATAATATAAGTAGGATTTACCTGTTCTATTGTTTAATAAATTCTGTTGTGCTCGAAACATGAAGCATTCTTTTTCGAAGTCTCGTCTTTATTTTTTGAGCCCCGACTCGTTAAAGATTTGAAGTTATTTTAATCTTGAAGTGGACTTCAGGCGTTTCTAAGTGTTGTCAGTTTCTAACCTTGGTAGGACTAGCACTTTTCCTAAAATTATTTTCCACTACTTCAACTTAATTAAGAGTAGAGCAGCACGCTACAACGCATTCTGTCTGATACGAGCGAACTAAACTATTTTGATTTAACTTTATCCAATCCACTAAAACTCAAACGCTTTGAGGTACTAACATTTTAACTAATATGAAATCTGGCTAATCATGTGGGCCAACAGATAATTATGAGGCTTTAAATGGATACACAGCTTGTATGATTTATTCATGACAGATAACATCTCTCAACGTTGAATTGAAAGTCAACGGAGAAATGTGTCGAGTGAGCGAGCGCGTCGACCAAAAGCTCTCTGAACCCGTTGGACCGGTTCTCAAGCACACGTGCGCCAAGTTTCGTTGATGTCTACGAATAATTTCCTCTATTTTATGTGCGCCCGGCAGTTAGTAGGCCACCGAAATATTTCGACTCGCCTACAGGCTCCAGCCACGCCGGCATCATTTCGAGCCGTTGCGTCTGCGAGTCTAATTAACAAGTTACGTTTTTTACGCTTCCTTCATATTTATAACGTTTTTTCCCGTAATTACGGTAGGAAAACTTATCGCCCTCTCTGAAGTGTTTTGTTTTGTACTTAATTGCCAGCGACCGGGCGACGGTTAACACCGGTGAAAGAGTATCATTAGTCAAGCATGAATTTACTTACGCATTTATGAACCACGATAATATCATATAATATTCTGAGATCTTCCTCGCAAATTAAGTTTGAAATTAGGTACGTCTGAGTTTTCAAGTTAGGAACTAAATCCATTTAGTAGTTTTTGAGGAGGATATTACGGGTATTACAACAGAGGTGGCGTAGGTAGATACATAATACGGAGAACATTTTAACTAAACTACAATACCTATATATGTAGACTATAGGACTTAAGATATTTACTTGCAATAATACCGTCATTACTATTTACAGAATAATAGCTACTTTTCAATATTAAGAAGACTAATCTTCATAGAAAAGGATTTTAATCGTTCCACTCCTGTGAGCATATTTCTTTATAAAAATAAAAATGTTGTCTAATCGCAAAATACAAAACCTAACTATGTAAGAATCGTCTGTACTACATAGAAGTTCAATTAGTTAAGCTAGGCCTGCGAACTTTTCTAAGTAGGTAACAAAGCCATTTTGGTTTAAATTCTTGATTTGACAACATTTTTAATAAAGGGAATTTTGGAAGTACATAGATTGTTTATTTAGATAAATTATTAAACGAAACTAATTAAAAACTTAAAATACATTTTGAAACTGTGATTTTTCATATTAATCTTTGATTAACGAATATTTGATATTTTGCAATGGATAGAGACAAAAAAAAATACTTTAAATAAAGAGTCAATTTGAATGTCCTTTTGTGAATTTGAATAGTTGTATTTAATAAATAAGCCATACTAATAAATTAATTAATGTCCTTTTTCTTTCTGGTGTGCTTTCCAGGATATGCGTGAATGCAATTCGCAAATTTTATTTTGGTACTGCCTTATGAAACATGATAAAAATATTTCATTTGATTCTTTGAATTCGTCATAAGCATAAGTTATAAGCTGTCTCAATTAGTTCTGCGTATTCATAAGCTCTTCGATGAAATATCGACAAGGTTGGCAGTGGGCGGCGTTGACGCGAGTGCCTGGCATACTTCCCCGGCAACGAAGGCAACTGGGGCTGCTATCCGTTATGATTTCTACGGAATCGACCACGTTATGCAAGCAATCGGGTTTGTTTTTTTAGGATGGCAACATTATTTTGTTTTACACTTGTGACGAAGATGAATATTCATATTTCTGTATGCTTGTTTATTTATGCTTATATGAAAAAAAATATGAAAATTAATAACACTCCCATTGCAGCCGTTCGTTACGGAACGTAAAGAAACGGACCGCTAGTAAATTCTCTACGTTTAGTTAAGATAGTCTGTGAAACTTCGGTAATATTGCTTATTGCTGTTTGATCTGCAGGGCTACTACGAAACCTGAAACTCGAATTTCGTGTCGTGCGGTCCCTCTGACACTTATACTATTTAATACGAGAGCGAGGAGGACCGCACGACACGAACTTCGAGTTTCGCGAGTTTCGTAGTAGCCCTGCAGAATACCTGTTGAATATGCAGTAACAGTTTTGCTTATTTATATCCAAACCGGCAGTTTCCTTGATTATTAGTCTTACAGTCTTCCGTTTTACCCGCGTGATTGAGATACTCGAAGTAACTAAATGAGTTTCAGTCTCCATCCCTTCGCGCACAGCATAGGTATATAGACGCCGGCAAAGTTTCCGTTCCATATTGAGTTTAATGTTGCGTGAAAGCTCAGCTTTGCAATTTCAGTATTACCAACCTGTAACTTTCCTAAATGTGAACATCTTTGCGATTTGATATAATTTTCGCAACTACTCTTTGCAAACTTTACCGTTTCAAGGTTCAATAAAAAATACTATCCTATTTATCTATTTGTTCAGTCCACAATGGTCCACACCAATCGTCATTTATTTATGGTGTCCCCAGTAGTAGGTAGCGTCTCAGCAGGCTGCGCACGCGACCTCGTGTCATTGACCGCTCCCCGCCGGCCTGCGCCCGCGCCGCGCTACCAATAGGTGGCACGGAAACGGACTCTCCAACGCGGGAATATTTAAAAACAAACTTCTAGCTTCGTTAACGTCCACGCTGTCCTATTGAAAGTTATTAAATACACACAAATAGGTTCTTAATGTCTTAATAAAGAATCTATGTTAAAGTTGCAAGAGATTGTTAGAGATCTTAGTTTAAGGAACAACAACATTCAAACGGAAAGTCTATTTTTTTTTTCGATAGTTAACTACCATAACTGAACGATTCTTGTAACGTTCAATCAACTTTCTGTCCAATTACAATATTTTTATCCTTTTCTGAAAGTTCATAACTAGCAAAGAATTTTTTTAAGTTATAGGTACCATCGATATCATAAAAAATAATACAATTAAATTTTATCGGAAAAGTGGACGTAGAACAAGTTCCAAAGCTCAACATAGTACAACAACTAGCGAGTTATTCGATCGAAAGAAGGCTTCAAAGCTTTAAACGCGCTGTTGAAGTCCACTTAGGGTTGTCCTGACATGTCATGATTTTGATCCTTTGCCAGGATTGCGGCCGGCCTTGGCAAGTGTCAGGGTTTTTAGAAATAATCTCATTAAGTTAACAATAACTAATAAAATATATGTTTTCATAATACATTTATTACAAAGTTTATACAATTTTAATTAATGAAATGATAAATGTAAGTCGTTAGTAATCAACAAAACCAATAATATTTCTTACAAAACAATATTTGAGACATGCTATCTTGGTGGTGCGACCTACTCAATAAATATTTGAGACAGCTCTTAACTAAAATGTAATAATATTATAATGATTTTGTTTTCCTAATTTGAATTATTGACATTTATGAATGAATGAATGATTGATTTTGTATTAGTTTAGTGAAGTTTAATTTAATATAATTTAAATATAATTTAATTGTATTTGTTTTGTATTGTATTTTGTCATAATGGGATCATTGCCTAAATAAACAAATATATTATTATTATTAATAAAAATAGGATAAATTACAGCTAAGGAGATTTCATTATTTTTTTCCTTGTGACTCAATATCAGGACTTTTTGAGTGATATCAGGATTTTTATCGGGACAGTTAATTTTTCCATATGACAACCCTACGTCCACTGTTGTATAGAGGTTTCAATTTCAATTACTTAAACTTTATTTGCTTTTTCCGCATTATATTTCCTTCATATAGCTTCCTACTTGTCATAATAGATAGTGTTTCAGCTTATAACAATAAGGGAATACCAAGAAAGTGAAGTTATAAATATCTTTAAGAGTATAGAAATCATTTTTGAAACAAGCTAAAGGCTGGTAGTAGTATTGGACAGCAGTTTAAAACCGGACATGAAAAGAATTCGTTGGTCAAAATATTTAATTACTTGCCCATCTTTGGAAACTAGGACAAGAAAGAAAAAAATCAGCCCGGACTCTTCTTTGAAACCTTTTAAACTAGGACAAAGTCGAATAGATCTGGACTGATCTATGTATGTACCTCTACATACACTACTCCATTTTTTTGTTCTTTCGGGATTCAAGTATATTTTTTTATAAATTATTGGCCTGAAACGTTCATGGCGTGGAATGGAAAAAATACAAATGTCACCGTACTCATGCTATCCGAAAAGTACTATAAGTCCGAGCCAAGTCCATAAATTAAAAATATTTACTAATGTAGATGCATAAGAGCATATACTTTATGCATACAGTTCCAGCCAAGTCTATAACAATTATTCATATCCATTCTTCATAGACATATCAGCCCGACTAGGGATCGAACCCGCGATCGCCGCGAATTTATTTATTTATTTTCCATTGTTAAGTCATGTACATAGCAATTAAGGTGTTACAGAATATAAAAGTTAGACCATGACGCCCTGTAAGGCACACAATGTTGTCTTAAAAGTAAGAAAACTATAGTATGTCTTAATTACATTCACAAATTATGAAAATCTTTTTATTTAATTATTGTCGTCATTTTTAAAATAGCAAATAAGTTATAATTAATAATTACAAGATTAGATATTTAACTAAAAATTAATAAAGTAACAATACATTTTACAATTCCTGGTCAGTAATAATATTATAACTCTTCAAGTCGTCATCGTTTAAAAATCCTCAACAGAATAATAACATTTCGCAATTAATAATTTCTTTAATTCTTAAACACATTGTCACGAGTTTCTTGCTTTATTGAGTCAGGAATTTTGTTCATTATTACTATACATTTGTAATGTGGACCATTTTTGTACAAGGTTAAGTTAGATTTAGGTAACAATATTTATTTTTATACTGAATTCTAGTTCTTGCGTATCCTTTTTCATTTGAAATAAAGTTGCACGAACAAAAAGCTGCTTGCATTATATAAATACAAGGCAGTGGGCTGCAGCTATTGGGAATTCGTACATTAGCTAGGAATACATTTCTTTTGCAGAGTTGGGCCTCAGTGCAGGGGAGCCATGCGTGTTTATGCAGATAATTCTCAAAGTCAGTGTTCAATATATTTCATACGTCAAATTTTAATATTTGGGGCATCTCTATTGTAATTTTTATTATACAATGCCTCGAAAGTTTTTCCTTTATAGTTACCGTTCAGAAATTAAGAGATTAGCTTGTATTTTCAGGTGAGAAAATTAACAAAATCATGGGAAAAAATACATGTAGTTTTGAAAATTGGTACAGTTATACCTTGCAGTATCCAGATGAACAAACAAAAAGTCCTCAAGGGGGGTGGGGGCTGTGCTGAGGTTGTGGGGGGGATTGTTTTCTACATAAAATTTCCGTCAAATTTGGTCATCTTTATTTTTGCTCTACGATGAATACTTTAAGAGCTACAGGGTGTGTAACATCAACATCGGAAGCCATAGCAAAATGTTTTTGACAATATATCGTGCGCCCACTACTCAGCTTGATCTTAACATCCATCGATACTAGCTTTTTGTAAAATCCAGCACCAAGTCGAAAGCTGATCTCTCCCTTCTCCTCCCTACTAAAGGGTCAGCAAAATATCACGCATTACGAGTATTCCACCAACTACAAGAGTGGCTGAGTAACGAAATGCCTCCCGAAATGTGGGGTTGGAAGCGATGAGCCAATTACCACCACTGATCCTAGTCTAATATGCCTCCGCTGCTTAGGCTCGTGTACAAACGATGTAGGTACATGTAGATATCATAGAAGTAGAAGACGAAGATGTTGATGTAGAAGACGATGAATAAGATAATAAAGACAGACTGATTTGCTTCTTCTATTCTTAAATAAAAATTGAAAACTCATTTCGTTATTCTTAAATCGTCTACTTTTTAAATTTGTTAAAACTTACACAACCCGTAGCTCCTAAAGTATAAATCGTAGAGATAAAATGAATACGACCAAATTTGTAGGAAATTTTATGTAGAAACTTTTGTCCGAAGTAATCATAATGCTATTTGTACAGATATTCGAGATATGAGCAAAAACCTAAAAAAAGGTACCTACCTTCAACCCTCCCCTTAAACCGTCAGCACACCCCCCGACCCTTGAGGATTTTTAGAATGTTCATCCGGATACCAACTGTACCAATTTTCAAAACTATACGAGGTTTTTCCCCTGATTGCCCATATTCGGCTTTATTTGATCCTATAATTTACAGATATACAGTGAATTCGATGTCTGATCCCTTATCATTTCTACAGAATACATTCTTTAATGTAGCTATATTTTTTCCGATATACTTACATGAAATATTTTCCCTTGTCAAGTATTGATATCATAATATTCGCTATATCAAGTTTCAGCAATAAAAATGCTGTTAAAGTCGCACTTTGGATCTACAGGAATAATATTATGAATTCAATCACGACAAGAACCTTGAACTGATTTAATATAGGAGGTATCCTGTTTACCTTGTTTTTGTCGTTTAATTTCTCGTCATGTTTAGATTAAACACGTGTCAAAATGTTTCTAAGTATTCCACCTGTGGCATTTATGATAAGCTTGTACAAAACGGCTTTAAAATTACAGGCAAACTACGGATTGATGGAGAACCTCAGAAGGGGGGAGGATTTTTTATAGCTTTTATTTAGTTTGCTCTGTCGCGACTTCCGTTACTAGTAAACGGTATGTCTGTTCTGTTCTGCGCTTAATCAAATCCTGCAAGTTATATTTAACTGACTGCCAGTAGAGGGATTGTCTTGAATTTTAGTTACATTATTAATGTAGAAATGCAAGTAAGTACAGTCAACAAAAAGTATTTACAGTAGGCAAAACAAATCTTGTATTAAAGAAATCACTTATGGTATTATGTCCTCATTATTATTTCATCACTCTTAATTTTTTAATACTAATTAACAAGTCACTTTAGCGTTTTTCTGTGAAAAAGTTCGAAGTCTGACAACAAATATCTGAACACGACTCTTTTTTTAATGGCGTAGTTCAGAAGCGGGTTCAGATATTTTCGATCAAATTTTTGCTCACAAGTTTATGAACTCGACTGTACCTGATACCTAAACTGAAAAGGAATAATATTACACTCATAATTACAATTAGGTATAATGTTGTTGAACACCAGCGTACCTCATGAGATTAATGCAATGGCCAGAATATAATTACGGTGCATTAAATAGAAGCTTGGTTAGAATTATGTTGACCTTATTGATAGTGCATATTACTTTATTATGTTAGCTCGTTCATACTTGAATCCAGACTTAATTAGACAGAAGCTCTACTCGTACTTAGCGTTATTACAAAGGTACGTTTGAGTTCAGCAAATTGGCTGTCTGGAAACATGTTTTTGTATTGGCTTGCAGGAAATTTCATTTGCCTACATGATACACTATTTTTTTAATACTTATTGAATTTCTGAAATGGCTTGGAATCAGTTAGGCTTTTGTTAGAAGCTGCGACACAATTAAATTATACTTAAATTATAATGTGTTATAATATTATACACCTTTTGCAGGTGGTAGGACCTTGTGCAAGGTCCGCCCGGATTGCTACCACCATCTTGCTCGCTAATCCTGCCGTGAAGCAGTAGTGCTTGCACTGTTGTGTTTCGGCGTGGAGAGTAAGACAGCCGGTGAAATTACTGGCACTTGAGGTATCCTATCTTAGGACTCTAGGTTGGCAACGCATCTGCAATCCCCCTGATATTGCAGGTGTCTATGGACGGTGATGATGTCTTACCATCAGGAGACCCACTGGCTCGTTTGCCATCCAGTCGAATAAAAAAAACCAGTTTCGTAGTGTCCTAGTGGTTTGTTTGACCTATCGCCTCTCAAGCCGAGGTTCGTGGGTTTCAAACCCCGGCCCGCACCTCGTGAGTTTTTCGAAGCTCCTGTGCGAAATTACATTTGAAATTTACCACAAGCTTTACGGTGAAGGAAAACATCGTGAGGAAACCTGGACACAACTGTGAAGTTCCCAATGCGCACTGGGCCCGCGTGGGAACTAACGGCCCTAGCCCTCTAATTATGTGAGGAGGCCTGTGCCCAGCAGTCGTAGCTGTGGAATGGAGAGGATTTCGAGTAGGATTTTACTGGATTCCATTGGGAATTCTGAAAATTTCCGTCGTGATCTTCATTACGCTGTAATAAGAACACCGGTGAGAAATATCAGGATAAAAATATTGCAATGTAATGTATTGAACTGGAGGTTTACGCACGCGCACGCACGCACACACGCACACGCACACGCACGCACACACACAACGCACGCACACACACACACACACACACACACACACACACACACACACAGTAAAGTTGTGCTGCCAAGATATACCTAAGCTTGAATTTGTGTACAGCGAGTAGATTTATAATATTTTATCATGCATGCTTTGAAAATAAGATTCTTGCTTCAAATTTCATCTGTCATTATGCGCAAACACATCTTCATCTCGAATAAGAAAATTGCTGGAAAGCTTAGCGGAAAAGGTGAAAGGTCTGTGGGAGGTGTGAATAACCAACAGTTGCGCTAGTGCTTATAGTTGACCCGAAAAATTGCTTCGCCAACATAATACGTAGGTATTGCAGAGTACCGGTGTAGCGTGGATGGAGAAAATCCAAAGTTATTTTTATTTACGATTAATTCCTATCAGAAATTCTAATAAGTTAACAGGAAAGGAAGGTTTTTAATTGGATTTTTCTCAAAGAGCTTTCTGTGAATTGGATTCATAAATTTGCTAAATTGATTTCATAATGTCCTCCACGCAATAAATGGTCGGCTGTAGCTAGTAAGCCAGTACGCCTTTTATGCCTCTAAATTTTCTTTAACTTTAGATTATTCTAAAAATTGTTTATTCCTCGAAACTAAGTTGATCAGTTATGGTTGTTTTAGTTGTATTATCAAATGTATGAAACAATGAAGCATCTGAAGGTCTATGGGACAGGCTAGTGGGATAGTTCGTATAATTTTGACATTTGCGTCAATTTTGTGATTAGTTAATTACAAGCAAGACTGTAATGTAATTTTCTCTCCGTGTACCTGTTTTCTGTATCGCTTACTATTTCTGATGTACAATAAAGAGTCTTTGTATTGTATTGTATTGTAATGGCAAATAGACCTCTCGATACTAACGCCCTCTAGCGATATTTCGGCTGTCAAGAAACCCTCATTGAATGTGGACATCGTATTTTTGGACCTTTAAAATTAAACTGAAACAATTCGAAATATTCACATTTCCAAAATAAACTTTAAATAAAACACAATCTGGTTGAATTTTAAAATGAGAAAATTTCGAATTATTTCAGTTTAATTTTAAAGGTGCGTTTTGTAATTTTTGTTGTACTCTTTTTTTCTTGTTATTCGACTGGATAGCAAACGAGCAAGTGGGTCTCCTGATGGTAAGAGATCACCACCGCCCATAAACATCTGCAACACCAAGGGTATTGCAGATGCGTTGCCAACCAAGAGGCCTAAGATGGGATACCTCAAGTGCCAGTAATTTCACCGGCTGTCTTACTCTCCACGCCGAAACACAACAGTGCAAGCACTGCTTCTTCACGGCAGGATTAGCGAGCAAGATGGTGGTAGCAATCCGGGCGGACCTTGCACAAGGTCCTACCACCTACAACTCTGCTGCTGCACTCTGCTGTATATAAGTAGCATATTATTTACAAACTCTGCATTTCACTGCTTTATAAATGTAATCTCCAAATAAGTTTTCTCGCCTTGACATAAATTGACTCGTGTGCAAAAATCCTTTGTCTTTGGTTAAATTTTACAGTCGAAACATAATATATTTTGTTTGTTTGTTTGTTTATACTCTTTATTGTACAAAAAGGAAAAACAAAAAGGATCTAGAGCAAAACATTTGAATAAATTAAATATATAACACATAAATAAAACATGATTATATCTATAACTAAATATAAAATAAAATACATAAATACACACATATTTTAGGATACGAACGTACCTTTGATATTCATCACTTCATCAGAAATGAAAAGCAAACCCCTCTCTATGTGTAGGTACTTACATAATATGTGGAATCCACATTAATTAACTTGAGGATCCAGGTCATGTTCTAATCATTAGTGAAGCTCATGTTCTTTCCTAGAGGACATTGAGCCTTGCCCGTTATTATTCTCTTGAAAACTGGAGGCACGCCTCAACCCTATAGCAACAAATTACTTCCGTTTTCCTACTTCTAACCGTTCTCATATTTGACATGGTAGATATTGTTTATTTTTATCTCAGCCTAATATATATATTATTGTTACTTGTTATAATTCAAGATATTTGATTTCTCATGCTCGCTGTCTCGCAGGGTCTATTTTCTATGTTTATTTTCCTCGAGATCTTGACTTAATCTGTTAATGTTGCCAAAATGCACTGCTTGGCGGTTATCACACCGCCACCGCATCCTGCAGGGCTACTACGAAACTCTAAACTCGAAGTTCGGGTCGTGCGGTCCCTCTGACACTTATACTATTCAATAGGAGAGCGAGTACGATACGAACTTCGAGTTTCGAGTTTCGTAGTAGCCCTGCTGTTGCGGAGTGTGGAGCGACGAATTTACGTGCAGCGACGACACACCTCCGTATAAAGAAGTTTCGCAATATATTTTAACTCTCCGCGAACGGAGTCGCGGACAAAAGCTAGTCTCATAAACGCTGAAACGCTTAAACATGATTTGAATTCAGATAAAACGACAAAACCAAGTTTACTTTTCCACTATAATAGCTATAATTCCATTAATTCCTCTCCCTTCCAGCACTATTACACAAAACTTCTTTTTGTTTCGGTTGTTAATTTCATGTTTCCTTTTAGCTCGCGTACCTAACGGTGTTGTATATTTGGCAAGTGAGTGTATAATAGTTATAATAATTATGTTTATGTACTAATGTTAATGTCTTTCAAAGCCATAAAATAATTCATATGTTTCATTGTTTACAAATTTTCTATTTATGTAGTCTTATGTATAGTAATAAAACTGTGTAGTATATCTTTGTAGCGGTCCGAGGGTCACCAACGGTGCTGGCTGAAAATCAGCGCTGGGGTGTTTATTATTAACGCTTCAGCATTATGCTGAGCCAGTGTCCGATTCACAACCGCAATGACACATACTTTCCTACGTGTTGTCTATTTGTACTTAATACTATTGTTGTGTCTTGTGTTGTGAATAAATGTATTTTCTTTCTTTCTTTTTTCTTTCTTTTCCAATTAAGGGTCTGCAGTACCGTACTGCTTACGCCTTCAATCCTGTCATCGCGCAAGCACTTCGTAACCGTTAATTAAATAGGCAAAGTTAATACAAAGAGTCAACAACGTTTTCTTTTTCAGCGGTTTGGTGGGCGCGGGCGGAGGATGAAGGCCACGACGCTCGGGAAGGCGACGACGTTACGTTGCGTTGTCGCTTCGCGCTCGAGCCGCTTGCCGGGGAGTCCCTCACATACTACTGGGTCCGCAGCACTGCGAGTGGACACGACAATGTCGCCATCGGGAACATACCGCTCGAGACCAACTACCAGTAAGTATAATTTAGGCTATAGACATGCTAGGTCCAGGATGAAATTGAGCGGTGTTGTCCTAGCTAGCTATAAGATATAGCCCTATAACTGTTGAAAACACTGACCTTTTTGTCTCAAAACAGCCCCATAGGAATTTGACGATCGACGTATAGCTTTACGCCCCTGCCGTAATAAAATATGTCGTATTGCCAAGCCCACAACATATCAGGGTACTTGAAAATGCGATGGCGTTGGCTTCTGCAACTGCGATATGTCTGTCCTGTTTATTTTTAAACTTGCAGACATATGTACTCGTAGATAGAAATTTAAGCTTTATATTGATGTACTTTGCTTAATTTGCTTTATAGACAAGTAAATCGCCAAAGTATTGGTTACGGTCCCAGGTGTAGAGTTGTGTTTAGTAGACCCATTATTTTCTTAATTCCTGTTGCATTTTACGAGCATGTCAACTACTAAATGGCCATTAAACTCGAGCTCTTTACTGAATATGTAGTATACAATATTTGGTTTGCATATAGCGGCATCCCTTTCGCGACTTAGCGTTTCAGTTTCGGACCAGAGACAATATCGGTCTTTCATTCACTTGTAAACCATTGAGACTCAGCTCTGAGAAATAAACGTCGTGGTACCAATTTCGACGATTCAGTTTAGGTGCCTAAATTGAACTGCTCTGCGTTTGGATTGTTTATGAAAATATCATGGTTCATGGTAGGCCCCCAGAGTTGTATATAACTCTTAAGTACTAGCTAGAAATTTCATACTTTTTGACGTTCATGTGAAAATGATAACTTGGGAGTGTTGTATGTAACATGACAAATACATTTGGAATGGGCTAATTATTACTTTTTATTTGATCCTCCTCCATATTTTTGAAATATTATAATTCGCGTCAATAAGCGTCAGCCATTTTGAAATATTATAATATACTCTATTAGGTACTCTGGCAGTTTTAACGAATCTAATGACCTGATATGTTAAACCATGCAGTCGTTAGGCTACAGAGAAGACCAAAGAAATTGACATACCTACATACACAGTGGAGTGCAGTGAGAGCCTGCCCTCATGACAGCGCTAGTGTTGCCTAACCTGTTACTGTACATACATACATACGCTCGAAAAACATAACCCTCCTTTGGGTAGTCGGGGTAAAAATACATTTACATGGGCATTAAGTCAAATTAAGCCACATGTCGTATACGTAGTGCCACCAGAGTTAAGGTCACGCACATGTCATGTAATGACATCGGGATTTTGTCATTTACTCATTAATTTCATTCATTATCCTTTTGTGCAATCAGTTCTTCAAGTAGCTGTGTGAGTAATCGTAATCATTCACTTCAACTCTCGTGCTCGTGGCACTCCTATACATGAGACACTCATCATTTTGGAGTCATTTCAGGACAGTTTGTGCACAATACTTGTCCCTGGCAATAATGTCTGAATTAGTTTTAACAATAAATCCGAAGCTGAAGTTAAACTAGTAAAGAAAGGCTGTCGTAGTTTTCACGACAGTTTTCGCCTCTGCAACAACTAATTCAGGAAATACCTAGTTACTTTCGGAATCTATCGTCAAGCCCCAAGTTTCATAATGGAATAGAAATTTCTTGGCCACACAATATGTCAGAAAGATAGCCTGCATGTCTTCAGATTAAAATTTGCCTCCGGTATGTGCTCAAAGATTATACTGCCTTAAGCTCTGAATAAGTTTTTAATTATGCTGCTTGAAAATTTTGGTTCAAAACAGCAATTTCGAATCTGTGAATACGTTGATAGTGTATGGTAACGATAGTTTACCGTAAAGTTACACAAACCTGTTCATGTATCAA
This sequence comes from Choristoneura fumiferana, assembly GCF_025370935.1. Lineage (NCBI taxonomy): Eukaryota > Metazoa > Arthropoda > Insecta > Lepidoptera > Tortricidae > Choristoneura > Choristoneura fumiferana. The sequence continues at coordinate 6,466,927 of NC_133481.1, read as the reverse complement.
GCTCTATGCAGCACAAACTATTGTTTGTACAGTTCAAGCGTGGGGGTTAAAGTTAAAAGGTAATTATTCATGTTTTCCAATAATGTACCTACGGGCATTTTCATCGTAACAAAATTTATAATACCTACATCTCTTTGTGTTGTATCATATTATTTACAATATAATACGATTAACAAGGTAAAAGTCATATAGTAAAAGGCTTGCTCTTTTCGGAAACCTTTTTGTAACGTGATGCTGTAATTTCTTTCGTTAGTGCAATGTTTAGCTATAGTTTTCTAAAAAAGACCGGACTTGACTTGTATGTCGCTGTTGGTTGAAGCAAACTTTTAGAGAACTACCAATCAATCACTCTTAGGTACATATCTTTTTCATATTTAATAATTGTAATCTTTAATTACATTAATCATTACCACATACAAAATAGGAATCTAAGAATAGATTTTTTTACATTGTTTAATGATTATGATTGGTTATTTGGAGTCTTTTTGTATTTTTTTTTTATTTTTTTTTTCTGGTCTGGGTGAGCGGTTGGTTCCGATAGAATGTGACGTCTCTCGATGAGAGCGAAAAACATAGATGTCGCTAGTGCTGCTGCATAAGTAGCGTAGTAGAAATAAGCAACCTGAGATATGTATGCATAGGAAAAATTCGTGTCTAAATTCCTGTCCAGCGGTGGTGTAGGGGTTAAAGCACGCAGCACGGATTGCTGAGGACCTGGGTTCGATTCCCAGCGCTGGTCTCTTTTTCTGGTTTTTCTGTGCATCCATGTCTCAGTTTGTATTTTCGATATTGTTTAATGATATTAACATCAGCCATAATTCCTACTCTACGTGGTTTGGTTGCATTCGATATTTGATTTGATTTTAGAATCAACAACAGTAACAGTCCAAACTGTAATAGCCGAAACGGAAACAATATCAAATAATTGCTTACAGTTTCTAAATCCCATTAACAACTTCGAATTACCGTAGAAAACTTTGCATGTCACTAGAATAGTAAACAGCAAAATAAGGAAATTCAGGGGCGAGCTTTAAAGTAGCGTTTAACTTTCAGAATCACGTACGCGCCGTCGGAGGGTCGGTACGACTTGTTGGTTGCCAACGTGTCGTACGACCGCGACAACGGTCGGTTCGAGTGTCGCGTGAAGGCGGGCGGCTCTGGACGGACGCTACACTCGCAGGTAAACGTTACGACTCAGAAATACGTGAAAATATTCATAATTTAACATACTTACGTACACAGTTACGTGTACGAAACGTTGTGACCGGTGTAGTGGATGGGAAGAGGTCTCGTGGTCGCACCCAATCCGTTGGTCTGACCAGATTCGCACCGCTCTTGACTCTACAGTTCACAACGCACTCCACACTGCCAGACACAGAAATAGAGAAAGTGATGCAGAAGGGAGGTCACGACCCTCAATACTGAGGAATACGACACAAGGAGGAGGAAACGATACTCAACTTAAGAGTAGTAAACGTTAATTGGCGTCCTAAATATTGAAATTCCCGCATTAAACTATCGAAACATTTACATTTCTGTATTGAAATACACTAGTCTAGTTTGTATTACAATGATAGATACCTAAGTAAAATGTTTAAAATTCTTGAATGTACCAAATCTGGCAGCTGAAGTTTGTTTACATTTAGTTAAATACCTATCCAAATCAAGTATTAATAGTGGGTATGTGACTCTCACTCCTACTCTCACTCTTATCAAGTCCTTTACGACAGTCACGGGAGGAGAAGGATCCCTCCTATTCCATAACCGGGCACGGGCAGCACGGCCAAAAACTATATTATAGAGAGTTTCCCCTTTGCCTATCTATATGCATAATTATTATTATTATTATTCGACTGGATGGCAAACGAGCAAGTGGGTCTCCTGATGGTAAGATATCACCACCGCCCATAAACACCTGGAACACCAGGGGGATTGCAGATGCGTTGTCAACCTAGAGGCCTAAGGTGGGATACCTCAAGTGCCAGTAATTTCACCGGCTGTCTTACTCTCCACGCTGCTTCACGGCAGGATTAGCGAGCAAGATGGTGGTAACAATCCGGGCGGACCTTGCACAAGGTCCTACCACCTGCAATTTTACGTGTATATTTTTATTTTAAAATATGACTTATTTATAGGGTCACGCGCTGGTGGTGTTAACACACCCACGGGCACCGCTGCTGTCCCCCGGCGCCCGCGCAGAAGCACAGGAAGGCCGAGAGATCAAGCTCGCTTGCTCTAGCTCTGGAGGGTCGCCGGAGCCTGACATCAAGTAAGCGCAAATTGAAAAATTGTTCTTTCTAGGGTTCCGTACCTCAAACGGAAAAAACCTGAATCCTTATAGGAACACACGTGCCTCTGTCTGTCCGTGTTCCATAGCCTATTTGCTCCGAAAGTACTGAACTGATTGAGTTTAAATACGGTATACGTAAGTCGGTAATAAATGAGTTTTGTTGCATACATTTTGTTTAGGAGCAGAGCTCTGCTAACATGTTACATGACATGCGTAACGTAGTACATGCGTCCATGCGTATCATATTGAAGGCTGTTGCGTTTAACAGTCGACTCTGTACGATGTATTTATGTCATGCGGAAGTGGAGGTGGGTTTGATTTTTGTATGTTTTCAAGCATCAGTGCTGTTTGGTGAACAGGTGACATCAGGTCTCCTGTTCTCAACCTTCGAACGCTTTCTGCACACGGCGCTCTTAACCAAATAGTAAAAAAGACCTATCTAAGTAGATAAATTGTTTACACATTTTACACACAAACAGGACTACGATTTATTTACCTTTTATGACTGCTACGAGTATGATCGATTGTTATCAAGTTATCATTCCGTGACCGTGATCGTTGTAATGCGATTTAGAACGCCGGGTCTACATAGTACATGAACGGTAAATAATGGTCAACGTGGGATTCAATGAACATTAACATTGGATTTCCCTCACTCGTTAGAGTTGTTCAAAAAATCTTTCTGAATTTCATCTGTATGTTTTTGCCAATAAACAGGGAAGTATTTGTCAAGCCATGTAGTAAAATTTACACACATTTTCATGTATTTGATCGAAATCAGTTTAGTAGTTAAGCGTAAGAGGTAACCGACAGACAGACAGATATGGATAAGGAAGGAAGGATGGGTGGATTAATAGCATTCGTGTATATATCGCAACGTCCAAGAAAGATGGTAGGTACTTTCCCCTTAACGGGGAATTTATCTAGTGGCACGAAAGACGTTTCAATCTAGCAATCGGGGCTAGCAACGCAAGCAATTCATTTTGTTCTGCGGGTGTCTATACAATGTGTGGCCCAGAACCGGGGATAATATTAAAAAACAGAGGCTCTATAGGTCTATAGGTCAACGGTAATTAGATCAAGATTGGTTTTTTGGAATCTTTTTGTATTTTTTATTTCAATAATTAGATCATCATGGTCAGTAGGACTTAATTAAAATTATATTAAAGTCAAAACTTAACTTTTGTTTTTTTTTCTAACAAACTTAATCAAACCCAACTGACGTCGCCTGTCACGCTACAAATTTAAATATCAAACATTTTGCCTTACATTGCTTCTTCGAATAAACTTTAGTGTAATAAAAATAAAAAAAATATTTTAAAAAGTCGCTGAAGTCATGTTACAGGCCACACCCGGTATTACCGGTGTTACTTATTTGCTTACCAGTGGCGTATAGTGAACATTTTCGTTAGGCATCCCGGAGAGTGAAATAATCGTACGTTAGGTATGTTTTTGGATACAACTCTTCGGAGGAGTGTATAATCGACCAAGAAACTCCTTTACCACTCTTAATCTCGGTGTTAATAAAGTAACGACGCCACGCCACTGGTAACCCTTAACTCATTATAACTAGTGCCATCCACGAAGACGCGTGATTTTGTCAAAATTAGACGTTAATGACATTGTAATAATAACCACGACACGCGTCATCGTGAATGACTACCTATAAATTTGTCTCATAATGTTAACGTAGAACCATAGAAAGTTAGAAACCACTTTCGTCATTATTAGCTCGTAGTTCTGTGATTATAGTTCCCAGTAAATCCGATCCGGAAATTCTAATTCGATACAAAGGATGGATTAATTTGAATTGAATAACTGGAATCCCGGAACTAATCGTTAATTTTGTGGCATAATAGTCGTTAGTAATAAGTTTCAACTTCATGATATACTTTAGTTAGGAACTCCCAAATTAACACGTTAGACAACGTTTATAAGACCGTCCATAACATAAAAAAAAAATATTCAACCGATTGATAATCTCCTCCTTTTTTTGAAGTCGGTTAAAAGAGAAAACCACCGCACTATCGGACCATACATTCGAGGAGGTTCCGAAATTGGGGTTTACAAATTTTAATTCATGATTTTTTTTATTATTATACAGCCTTTTTAGGGTTCCGTAGTCAACTAGGAACCCTTATAGCTTCGCCATATCTGTCCGTCTGTCTGTCTGTCTGTCCGCGGCTAAGCTCAGATACCGTTTTGTTAGTACTAGAAAGCTGTAATTTGGCATCAATACATATACATATCAGTCACGCAGACAAAGTTCTAAAAAAATATAAGTTATCTTTTTCTTGATGATACTTGATAATTGCACTGTCTTCGGAGCTTCTATATTTCAATATCTAGCAAATTACCAACATTTACATTAAATGCAGAGGCATGCTGGTTTGTTAGTCACAGTGAAACTAATATAAATACAAGGGTGTCTAAAAATGCGCTCATGCATGTTTGTTGCCATATCTTAACTGCCGGGCCACGCTCGAATATTAAATATACAGTCGACCTCGTTAAGACACAAGTAGGCTGTGGGATTAATTAAGCAGTAGGTTTAATGCTAACTTCTATTTCCGCTCCCAGTGGAAGCATTTTGCGACAGTACGTCTAAACAAGATTGTATAAACAGACAATGTTTATAAAACTGTGGTATTACAGCGTGTCATCGACGATCAACGTTTGCAATTAGGTATACTGGTCAATTATTTATTCCTAATTGATACATACATCTACTTTAATAATCTTGTAATACAACCACCATTAACCCCCTGCTGTTTCACCATGATGCAGTCTCTTTTTGTTTTATTCGAATAGACGGAGACGGCATCACATTAATCCGTCAAATAAAATAAATAAAAAATAAAATAAATATAACGGGACAATTCACACCAATTGACCTAGTCCCAAAGTAAGCTTAGCAAAAGCTTGTGTTATGGGTACTAAGCAACGGATAAATATAATTATACAAAAAGACACATACTTAAATACGTATTAAACACCCAAGACCCGAGAACAAACATTTATATTTCTCATACAAATATCTGCCCCGACAGTGACAATGGACCTCAAGCTTCGTAGTCAAGTTATCTTACCACAAGGCCATCTGGTCGTTCAAAAATTAATCAATGAGTGGTGAAACAGCCCCTTAATCTGTCAAAAAGCCGGATACATTTTAAAGAATCAAGCGCTTATTTTCCTCGTTTTTTCCAATGCCCCTCGTTAGATACAAGAAATATGAAATCTCTGAAGGTTTAAAAGTTACAAATTATGATAACAATTCTTCGTACATTCTAGTTGACATCATACTTACTCTTATTGTTCTTTTATGTTACTTCCTGGATAATGCCGTCAGCATTTTTAGTTTTCTACGTGATAACAATTATAGTTTTACTAAGAAAGCTTTTATTTATATTATTTTATTTGTAAAACATTGAGGAAACAAGCCCGCCTTCTTGCTGTTTGCTTTTAAGACCGAATCATGCTTGCGCTGGGCAGTATAGTACAGATGTTATCCAATAGGGGAGAAGCATGAAACACAAACGCTCTCGCAAATAACTTAATGTGCTAAAAAAATTGAAAAACAAAACGAATTACCTACGTAAAAATCATCAATAGGTACCTATTGAAAAAATATACAGATACGAGCGAATCATCATCATCATCATCAGCCTATGTTCGTCCACTGCTGGACATAGGCCTCTCCCATGGCACGCCACTGAGCACGATCCTCGGCCACGCTCATCCAGCTCTTGCCAGCCGCCCAGCGAAGATCATCGCTCCACCGAGTCTGAGGACGTCCTACGCTACGTTTGCCGATCCGTGGTCTCCACTCAAGAACTCGTCTTCCCCAGCGGTTATCGGTTCTTCGGGTTATATGGCCGGCCCATTGCCACTTCAGCGTGCTAATGTGGTGGGCTATGTCGATAACTTTGGTTCTCTGTCGGATCACTTCGTTACGTATTCTATCGAGCGAATGAAGCGATGAAAATATAACATACCGATACCGTACCTATCTATCTATCTAATACCTGTAAACGAGCAATCTTGTATATAATATGTCGGCGGCCGATCGTAAAATCCGCCAGATCACGAAATTCCTAGACATATCGTGAAATGGCGCCCTTTAATAAACAAAAACAAAGTTGCATGCAGCCTTTAGCATTCTTTTTATATCGAGAATCTACGGTTTATTAAAAATATAAACGGCGTACAAAGAAGGTAACAGATAAAAAACGGGACCTAAATGGGGCGATAAAATTTATGGAGGCAGTGACTCGGATTCAATTAGAGTTGGAAGAAGGCAAGTACGGAACAGCGGGTAATCAATGCCGCCGATACTTTCCTGGACTCAATTATGGACCAGCCTGCGACCATGTCAACAACTTCGAAACCCCTCAAAGAAAGTGGATTATTGATTTAGACAATATTTTTTTCATTTTCACGCTTGAATTTCACGTAGGCAGGTATCTAAAATAAGAACGATGAAGTATTTCAATCGAATTCTGCCCTTTATCTTATATTTATGACATTTACGGCACTTCTGATCGTTGGTGAAGAACATTGCGAAGTACAATAGAAACTGGCTTATATACTGTGAGTCAAAATAAAATCGTATATTTCGTTTTATTTATTGACTAATCAATTAGCTGTTGTCCGCGACTTCGTCTGCTAAGAATTCGTTAATCCTTTGTACATAAGCAGTTTTGTGTACTGGATTTAGGTTATCTATACACATTTTCGAGAAGTGTCGTGAAAAAATTGACAATTTAAATCCTAAATTCTTTATGTGACCCCAGTGATGGCAAATACAGAAAAGGTTGAAAGTACGTTAACTGCGAGTCGTTGCACCCGAAAATCTCGTTTCTCTCATTACCCGGGTTGCTTAACGAAAATGTACACTCCACAACTAGTGGCTACACGATCCTCTTAAACAAAACATTACTTAAAGTATATGCTTAAAATTGCGGGATTCTGGCTTGTTATTTCACTCGAGCATGGCCGTGCCTGTGGCCGTGCCTATTTATTTAGTTCATGTATCTTATTTGTTTTATGGACCTTAGAATCTCACGTGTGATTTGCGCACGGGCGGTTTGTGGAGGAAGAAAATGTGGGCACGATGGCTCCTTTATCCTTAACCTGTTCGCGCGTGAGTGTGGGGCCCATTTGGCAAGAACGTTATGGAAAATATGCGGAGTCTTATACTTTTACTTGGGCCAGACATTGAATAAAAGAAATACTATATAAACTTAGGTACATATACGAGAAGTTGACTGAATAAAATATAATACAAAATAAGTATATAATACAGAAGAAACCGGAAAATTTTCTGCAAATAAAAGCAGTTTTTCTTGTTTACCTTTCTAATGTAAATTCTATAGATTTAAGATAAAATTCATGCTATTTAACTACTTACCTTAGCTACATTTTGCATGATCTAAGCTTGTTTTCTGTCTAAATCTAGAAGTCAAAGAACATTAAGTGCTGCTTAAAACGTGTATTAATCTTAATAAAGTTTTAATTGGAGACAGCAACAGCATGGCATCACTGCACTGCGCCATTCTAGGAGCCCGCTATTACGCGCGCTACTAGATCACGCTAACACTACGCTTAAAATATTCACAAAACTTTATATTTCTACCATTTTACGCTCAGAACTAGTATTGAAATTGCTTTCGCAGAAATCTACGAAATCCGTTAACAGCCACAACTTTCAGCGCAAATGTACCTACTTAAAGTTGTATGTGGTAAATACTGCGACTCGGAGTTGCGTTATAGTTTTAAATTTGTTATACCTACCCAGAACTTCATGTTGGGATGTTCGTGAAATAGTTACCTAGTCTATTGTTTGGCATACCGTTAGTTGAAATTTAGTTTCAAATATAATAACTATGTATATTATCACGTATTTATTATTCTAACGTACCTTTTGTGAGAATAATAAATACGTGATAATATACATAGTTAATTAGTTAGTGAAGCCGTGGTGGCCTAGTGGTTTGACCTATCGCCTCTCAAGCAGAGGGTCGTGGGTTCGAACCCCGGCTCGCACCTCTGAGTTGTTCGAAATTCATGTGCGGAATTACATTTGAAACTTACCACGAGCTTTGCGGTGAAGGAAAACATCGTGAGGAAACCTGCACAAACCTGCGAAGCGATTCAATGGTGCGTGCGAAGTTCCCAATCCGCACTGGGCCCGCGTGGGAACTATGGCCCAAGCCCTCTTGATCTGAGAGGAGGCCTGTGCCCAGCAGTGGGACGTATATAGGCTGGGATGATGATGATGATACATAGTTATTATATTAAAAAAATTGGTAATTAATGAACATGATAGGTACATGAACATTGGTACGACTCAGTATTACCTGGAGTCCTTCTGAATATGAACCACCTCTTTTGTTGCATGCAATACCTATTTCTTTAAATGTGCATACATTAGTTGATGCTACTAAATAAACAAAAACATGGATTTGTTTATTAATAACAAACATAATCATAAATTGCCTAATGCGAATCAGACCGAGATTCCGCTGCTAACAGAGCGTACCTATACTTAATCGATGACGTATACCAATCCCCTTGGGATGTCCAAGCTACCGTCGGAATGAAGATGTCCCTAAAGATCTAAGAGCATACATCGAATACGCAGAGGGTTAAATGGCGTCAATAGGTGTCAGAGTTCACCCATTTGGGTCGCTAATCCATCGACGGTTATTTAGAACGGTATTGGGTACATTTATCATGTCACCAAATGTAATAAACTGCTCTGGTTGGCGCTCCACTCCCCAAGTTCACACGTTTGTCATTTTGAGTATTATTGTGAAAAGTTAGGCGTATCTCCCGGTTTTGACAATTATTTTACTACAGTTATTACGTTGGCACGTGGCGTATACTCAGAGATAGTTTAAGGACAATGAAACCAATCGATGTAGGTAGGTCACGCTGCAGAAACTAAACTGTCGTATATTTGTAAATCTCCCTATCTCAAATCCACCTTGATGGTCATACGAAAGTGACTCGTAATAGTTGTCATTGTCAGCCTTTCCTCCCTAATCCATTACAAAAGAAACACACAGAGCGACAGGTGAATTCGTAGTAGCTGTTCTAATGTTTAACCTTTGTCCCCAGATGGTACCGCCACGGCTCAACGTATCCCCTTGAAGCGGTGGTAACGCACGGGCGTACGCGTGCTGAACCAACAATAGCAACACTTACGCTAACACCAACAAGGGACGACGATGCTGCTCTCTTCCGCTGCGTCGTATGGAACCGCGCCATGCCAGAGGGAGAGCAACTCGACGCCAACGTCGAGCTCAGCGTCAACTGTAAGTACCTACCTTTATTTACTGGATCACTAGCACACGTGGCCTTATGATACGTGGCCTTTGATAGATTTCTTTTTCTTGCTTCCAACCATATGCATTTTGTTTTATTTTTTATACCTAACATAGCCACTCTAAATGAAATGAAACCATCGAAAAAGCTATAATAAATACCATTAAAACGCCGTGATTGACTTCACAATGTCAAATGCTCCAACAATTTCCTGGGACCATAATTTTTCTTTTTTTTTCTAATCAAACTTCTGCAAGGATTCATTCGTTTTTGTCAGTTGTTGAGGAAAAATGGAATATTTGGTCCTTAATTAAAAGTCTTCCAATTGTGAAACCATAAAATGGTTACTTTATCGTAAGAAGAGTGCCTCTACCCAGCGAAGGCACACACGATAAGTAGATAAATGTCCCACTTAAAACATTATATATAATTTAGAAAAAGGTATACTAACTATCGTTTAAAAACAATGTTTACTATTCTTTCGTTTTACTAATATTATAAATGCGAAAACAACTGTATGTCTTCACGTTTAAACAGCTGAATCTCTTTAGAACTTTAGATATAACTTATGAATGGAGATAGTTTAAGACATAGGATAGTCTTATCCCGAAAATTGCATAATTCCCGCAGAATAGCGATAAACGAATCATTCGTGGATGTAGTCGTAGGTACGTAGGCAACAGCTATTTTACAATAAAGTATGTGTCTAAGTGTATCTGATTTTTACATATTAAATTAAAGTAAATTGTTTTTCTAGTAAAGGCAACGATAACGCAATACGTAGGATCCAATCCAATCAGCCAAGTAGGCAATTGTCGAAGAGCTGTTACAGATTGTGAAACTTAAACAAGTCTATTGTTCTAAACGTATTCAGAAAATGTTTATGAATGTGTTTTAATATCCTCGTTTATATTACCAGCACCATTCCGGATATGAAACAACAATTGAAGTTCATTATTCCTAAAGAGAACATGAATTCATGCCTGAAATATGAACAAATCCATATGTATCTTGTATATTGTATCTTTTACTCTAAGTGTGTTAATAAAGGCTTATTCTATCTATTCTATTCTATGTACGAGTAGGTACATATTTATGTCAAGTACGAATATCTACATAAATAAACCTTTATTGTCCACGAACTCTGGCCAAACTTTCACAAGACCCTCTTAGATATAAGTATTTATATAACAACTAGGTATTACTAATTTGTTAATCCGCTTGATATTACAATATAACATGTACATATCTTATAATGTGCATTGTGTATTGTAGGCTTATTACAAATAAGCCTAGTTCAGATATGTATGTATATATATAAATAGTATGAATTTAAAGTACAAAAATATATAATAGCTTAACGGATTAAATGTTTCTTAAAGTATTTATTCTGAAAGTCTTAACACCAATATTTTGTGTGTGGCGACAAAATGCCAAATTAGGTCAGGTGTTATCACGGGTTCCGGTTAATCTCATTACCTCTTGCATTTCATAGTCTTCTTGCTTGTGTGATTATGATTACTACGCATGGCGTTGGCGGGCATTGGCATGTTAGCCACAAATAAAATCTTACGTTAAATATGATTAGATTAAATAAATAGATAAATAAAAAATCGGTAAAGTGCGAGTCGGGCTCGTACATACATGAAGGGTTCCATACCTCCGTACAATGTTTTAAAAACATTTCAGCGAGTGAGCAAAGCAATTGTTTTACTTTATAGAATGTTATTTTTAGTACATAAATAGAATAGAGTAATTAGGCAGATACCTCAATATTACCTTTTAAACGTCTATTTTAGTAACATAAGAATTTAATTCGTGATACGCAATGCAAACTACTACTTAAGTGAAATTAGGCATTTATTTAATTTTTCAGGTGATTCTGAAAATGGTATTATTTGTAATTTTCTGAACAAATCCAGCGTTTATTAAGTACATAAAAAATGCGCCATTCCTCGCCATCACCTTCACCATTCCAACAAGAAAATCAATGCAAAAAGGGGAATGCTTCCCTAAAATACTTCACCAACAATTCATAACATTCAGGCGGAAATGACAACTTTGAAAATAACAAATTGGAAACATAATGCCATGTCTACCGAAGAGGTGGTTTTTGAATGTCGTGCCGCCCAAAGTTTTACTTTTAAAGGAATATAAGCTGTAATAATGTATAAGACGAGACTTACGGCCTTTTATATTTCAAGTAGGTAAAGTTATTACGTCGGAGTAACAAAAAATATTCATGATTCGGTGCTGCAAGCTATCTTTTTTAATAAAACCATGCTATGTCATAATATGTTTTAAATTAGAATACTCTTTATGGCCCTTAATTACCGACTTATAAAATGTAAGTAGGTACCAGCAAGGAAACAAAGTACTTAGCGTGTTTAGTAAAAATGTGTAACAAAATTATGCTAAAAACTGTACTATAACTTTATGAAATGTATGTATGTATGTAAACTCTTTATTGTACAAAAGAAAATTAAGAAAAAAACATACAATTGACAAACTTTGAGATACTTGCACAAAGGCGGATTTATCCCTTAAAGGGATCTCTACCAGTCAACCTCTGAAAAGTTTTAACCATTTTTTTTTTTCATTTTTAACACGGTTTACCCCAATGTCATTTTGCTTTACATAGTTCGTTTTTATTTAAGAGCGCTGGAACTCAAAATCCCCGTGTTCCCGTGTCAAAGGCATTTCTGTCGCAGCAGGTCGTGAGCTCCCATTGACAAATAATGAAGTCACACTTAGTGCTGGTGGTGACGCACCTTTATCATCTAATTAATAACTAGAGAAAGGATTACGTAGCGTGTAAAATGCCAATTAGAAGAGTTTAAGCGTAATCCCTCGGAAACCTCATTCCTTCGTACCGTCCTAATTAATTCTGAAATTAATAAAATCACCTAATATAATTCGGCTGAAGACGCAACGCCCGAACTTCCTTAGCTAGGAATGAATGTGGAGAGTTTACCTACGTAACTTATTCAGTCAAACTCCGCTTCGCCAACTTTTAATCCTACTAACGAAGTTAGTAATGGTTTTCCTCTAATTGATAAAAGTTTAAGTATCCTTTGCACATACTAAACCGACTTCTTTGGGATAGTTAGGATTAAACTTTTAACATTAAGCCCCGACTTAAAAGCTTAGGCCCTCTTAAGAAGTAAGAATAATAACTTTGCTATTAGCTACTTTATGAAATACTCGAGATGTTGGCGTTTATCAATATTTGAGTCATCTGCCAATATTTCGTTTCCTATTATGACTGGGGCAACTTTTTTACCTAAATGATTTAAACCGAATTCATTGACTTTCACAACTAACATAATCAATTTTCAAATAATTATCTAAATAAAATGCCGTGAAAAAGTAATCCGCTCAGAATTCGTCGGGCCACTGAAGAACACGTAAACTTTTAAGATTTTCAGAATTTTCTTATTGGTTGTACCTACTAAATATAAGAGTTACCTTAATACCAAATTTCATGTTTCTAACACAACTGGAAATATCGTATAAGTTTTTCGGTTACAGCAATATGTATGGAAATTTGATCGTGTAGACTTAGAAAAAATTTTTTTCGCTGCTTCAAGGTAACCTATATCAGTATCTATACCTGAGTATATGGTATTAATACCTAAATGATATTAATTTTAGCTGGATACCTCAACGCGTTCTTTACATATAAAAGGGCCTTGATAGACTAGAGACAGACAGACGGACGAACGGACAAACAGACAGACGGACAGATGCACAACAAAGTGATTTATTTTTGAACCCTACAGAAGAAAGAACTCCAAATATGTACATAAATTTTATCCCAACATTCGCTATTGCTGAACCTTTACAAATGAGACGGAAAATTTATACTTAGCTAACAATTTGTTTCGGCTTGGGCCTCTTATAACACCAAGACACAGCTACCGTACTCAATACCCATCATATCCCACGATATTTTTTTTAATCACGTAAATTATCGCTATAAATTGCGGAAATTACTGTTTCGAATATTCAACAACCAAGCTTTTATTTATCCAAGCTATTGGCGCCAAAATAATGCCCTGGGCGACCCAATCGTAAAACGGGCGGGTGTCATTACCGCTGGCACACGACACAACTTGCGGCGAAATGTTGTTTGCTCCCGTTTCTTTCGCGGAGAACGCGGCCCTTGCAGTAGTAATCCCAGAGCGCAGCCGGCAGCCATGGAGGAAATGTAAAGCCTCCGCAAATAACCTCAATCAGCTGGGAGTTCGCCGCACTCGCAAAGGACACGAACTTGCAAACTTGGCCCGTTAAATGAAAACAAGAATCGTGAAAGGGCTTTTAGCATGCTTGTTTTTACTTGCCGTCCCGCGTTAACGCTATTTCGGCGATGCTCTTAAGCTTTTAGAGAAAATCGGCTTTAATATTACAGTTCTAGGGCTGAAAAAGCAACTAAAACATTATCTTACAGATCGTTCGAAAAATGAAATTAGTGTTATCCTTACCGATATTACAAATGCATAATTGAATTTGTTTGTTTGTTCCGCTTTCACGCCTTAACTACTGAACCGATTGGCATGAAATTTTGCATACATCATAATGGTAGACCAGAATAAATAATACGATACATTTCATCCCGATATATCGAGTTTTTTTTTTCGACGGAGGCGGAAAATACTCGTATACAGCCGAGCCGGTCTCGACAGTATGCGCGACTCATTTGGGAATTGCTCACCAGTGATTTCCGAGGGCGCACGATAAACGGATTCTTTGCATACAAAGTCGCGGGCAACAGTTATCCATACTAATATATAAATGCGAAAGTGTGTGTGTGTTTGTTTGTCCGTCTTTTACGCCGTAACGGAGCGACGGATCGACGTGATTTTTGGCATAGAGATAGTTTATGGGCCCGAGAGTGACATAGGCTACTTTGTATCCCGGAAAAATGCACAGTTCCCGAGGGAACAGCGCGCGATAATCGAATACCACGCGGGCGGAGCCGCGGGCAAAAGCTAGTTATTTTATAATAGGCTTATTGCGAACATCCAACACGGTCAAGCAGGAAGATAATATTTGTCCTAGGGGCCACGAAAAGGGGCGTGACTTTATTATTTACCTAAAATATTAAACATGTATTTAAAATTTGAAACATCCGGTAAGGAAGAGTTTGTTGAAAATGCGTGTCCCGCTTGAGTGTAATTAGGTCAACCAATTAACCGGGAATGCTTCAGTGTTAACTATTTTGAAACAAGATTCATAGATCAGACATGTTAAGTGAAGTACTGCCAGGTGATTCAGCAAAGCACGAGCCGCCGTTTACTGCACAGCTCTGAATAATTGAGTTAAGGCAACTCACCCCATGACCCTCCTTCAATTATGTAAACCCTATCTCACATAAGGAATCAACTTCCTAAATATATTATATTCAATGAGAGAGGATGGGGTTCGTAAAACATTTAACGGCAACAATTAGCGACAAACTCCTTTATTTAAGATCGGACTTTTGTAAAACTTTGGGGTTAATTAGTTACATCGATGCGTAGCACTGCCAGCTATGTTATTCTGCTTTTCCAGATTCACGTTATCCAAGCTAGGTTCCGATTGAGAGGAAATCTCGTACTTTTAAATAAAGGCGTTACTCAAGTGCTATAAACAAAAGAATTTATCAATAAATTTGAAATGTATTACAAAAAAAATACTTTCTATCAGCTGTGTCCTTTACCTATTTTGTAGCAATACACGTACCCACAGCAGTTACTATAATATTAGTACATCTGTACACGTTTTAGATTGAACTTGCGCAATGAATAAATTAATATCAATATCTTGGTTGTGATATCAGATGAAATGTATCCAATGTTTTCAGGAACTTCAAGGGAACTATTTTGAAATGATATTTCTTACTCGTATAGTTGTCTGTTATGCAAAGGTGATTCCGTTTTTTTTAACTCTTATGTATTAATAGATATTCGAACTACTCAAACATATTTATACACTTTATTACGTAGGACCAAGAGCGTGTAGTCCATATTTTTGAAGAGTAGGTAAAAATTAGCGATTTTTTTTACCATCGAGAAGCAACTTTATATACTTCAAGTCTTGCGTAATCCTATTTACTTATTAGTAAAAATATTAAGAATCCATCTGTCAGCGGCTGTACTTTATGTCTTGAACGAATAATTTTTCGACATTTTGTGGTGCTATGTTTGTACTATTGTCAAAAGACGAAAAATTCTTTCACCTTAAGTATTATGTATCAATTCTAAGCATCTAAGCGCGATTCTGATTGCTTCGTCGAAAAGATATTAATAAGCTCATTATATTATCTACCTACAGAGGTAAGAAATTACAGATTTTCTTTTACCAATTATATCCAATTTAGTCCGGTCTTACACTATATATGTACCTAATGTAAATTGGCTTTTAGGGTTCCGTACCATACAGCACGCGGCACGTAAGTGTAGCGATGACCGTTCATGTGGGTTGGACGGCGCGCTGGCAAATGTTGGTAAACGCTAATAGACTTGCGCGACTCTCACATGCACAAAAATTAACGGTCAGCCCTGTACTTACGTTAGTACGTTACGCAAGGTGCACTTAATAGGAGAAAAAAAACTAATTAAGTATTTCATACTTTTTGATTTCCTCGTGAAAATATTTATTTGAAAAAAGCTAATTATTAGCTTTCATTTAGTACCTGTATTATTCACCTATACAATTTAAAAAACCGCCCTTCCTCTATTATTTGTTTCGCGGGCGCCATTTTGAAATATTTGTCATACCTAAAGAAATATAATTATAATAGTCGTTTAGGCTACATAGAGGACCAAAGAATTATACATACATACATACGCTCGAAAAATGTACATAACCCTCCTTCGAGCAATCGGGTAAAACGACATTTAACACTTATAGAATCATTTAGTTATAATTTACAGCTACCTGAATGAACAATATTATTACCTACCCCGATATTTAAGTGATCAAAAGATCTGTAATGAGCTTGTTGTATTGTGGGCTTGTGTAACTGTATAATGGAAATGGGGGGCTTAACCCATCATGGTAATTACATTTAGCCAGTTCCTTCTTTCTCGTTAAGAGCTTTGTCGAGATTAAAAGTAGCTTAGAGATTTTTTTACTTGTAGGTCCTTATCATGACACTGCGATACCATTTTTAGGGTTCCGAACCGGATGATTTTTGGCATAGAGATAGTTTATGGGCCAGAAAGTGACATAGGCTACTTTTATCCCGGAAAAATGAGAGAACAGCGCGCGATAACCGAATTCCACGCGGGCGAAGCCGCTGGCAAAAGCTAGTATTATATATAAATAGCTGCATTTACAGATGATGTGTATTTCTATTGTCATTTCAACAATGAATACAAACAAACGCTTTAGAAGGAGACTGATAGTAGAATATTTCAAAAATATACCATAAAATACAATTTACAGCCAATTTTTTTTTCTTCGCTAAACATTGCCCATTTTCATAATACTAGCTTTTGCCAGCGGCTTTACCCGCGTAGAATTTGGTTATCGCGCGCTGCTCCCTCGGAAACTGTGCATTTTTTGTGATAAAAAGTAGCCTATGTAATCCCATAAACTATCTCTATGCCAAAAATCACGTCGAAGTCGATGCGTTGCTCCGTTTCGACGTGAAAGACGTACAAACATAAAAACACACAAACACACACTTTCGCATTTATAATATTAGTATGGATGGATTTAGGATATATATATTGATTGCTACCACCATCTTGCTCGCTAATCCTGCCGTGAAGCAGCAGTGCTTTCACTGTTGTGTTTCGGCGTGGAGAGTAAGACAGCCGGTGAAATTACTGGCACGTGAGGTATCCCATCTTAGGCCTCTAGGTTGGCAACGCATCTGCAATCCCCCTGGTGTTGGAGGTGTCTATGGGCGGTGGTGATCTCTTACCATCAGGAAACCCACTTGCTCGTTTTCCATCCAGACGAATAAAAAAACAAGAAAAATTGTGAGTCCGAGTGCGTTAAACGGGTTGGGTCGGGTTCCTATATCAGCGTTGACTAGTATCGCAAATGTTGTGTACACTAACTGCCAGTATTAACTCTCGCTTCCTTCTCTCTCTGGGTTGCCATTGCTGGAACCTTATCATAATCATTTATTGAATCAGGCGTTACTTTGCGGAGGTCCATATCAATGAACTAAAAGAATTTCCTTGCTCACCCGCGACCTTACGATAGCTAAGCTTATGCAAAATATGCGTGTTCATGCAGTTCCTCCACCTCCACACTGTAAGAACACACACAAATCACACAAACCCATCTATCACCACCACCACACTACACTGACGCGTTTCGAACTCAACCAGAGCTCATCTTCAGAGTGACACAACCGTACACCATGCTACCAGTTGTTAGACCAGTGTGTGTGTTATTGTGCTACCAGTTGTTGTTGATGTCTACCAGTGGTTGGCAAATGTATGGGATGTCAACATGACATTAGTAGCACAAAGGTTCCACCCTGGTACCTACGTGATTCAGTTTCCGTGACTGTAGATAAGAGCTAAGCTAAAACTAGATACTAGTTCACATATTAAACATTACTCGTGAGAGCATACAGCATCTAGTTTTAGCTCCTACCTGCACTGGACTTCACGTGTGTTCGCATTGGGCTATTGGCATATCCGTCACTCACGCTAGAAACTACTTATACTTACTGCATCTCTTTCTCTTTCGCTCATATTGTTGTAATATTTTGACGAATAAGTCGAGTGAAGTTTAGCATTAGACAGTTTACTGTCCCCATATTTTTAATTTGATCGACTAAAATGTGACCGGACCGACTGTTTGGCGCTCAAGATCACGGACGTATATCTAAATTAATGACATAAATACTATGAAATTTATAAAAACTGAACATGTACATTTTGAAATTATGTAATTTTTAGTCAAAAATAACAAACTTCCGCCAGCAAGCCTGAATTAGGGTCAATCAAGTTTTAAGTATAGCTCGTTGCAAAGGCAATGACTCGTGGATCACTCATTAAAAAAATGATTTACCAATCCACCAAATGTTAGGAGTTCTGTACAGTTAGAAAGCAATTCCTTGCCAGTAGCAAACATAACAAACATTTTTCCAAGCAACTATATTATTATCACATTTATCACTACAGTCTCTTGAGTTACGGGACAGAATAACAAAACTTAAAAGTTCACTCATCACTCAGTAACATGAAGAGCCTGACTGGTTTACTCTAACTCGACTTTGACAAAAATAAAGTTAGGACGTGTGTATGACAAGCAAGTTGGGTGACTAACTTTACTTGCGTGATCTACTTAAATACAGGTCCGTGTCAGGGGTAACTAATGGCACAGAATAGATAATACTGATGGGTAGAAAGAAACTGTCTTGAAATAAAAAGAAATTGACGGAGGAATTAGATTAGTGGAGGATTAGTTGATCCAGGGTTCCGTCCGATTGCACAATTAATAACAACCTCGTGTACCTATTAGTGGAAATGAATACAAAATCCCACTAATATTAGAAACTGACATTTTACTATGTAATCCGGCTCTTCTTAATATAGTAATCTGATGATGGTGCTGCCCTACCACACTCCGACTGACAGACTGACTTGACCATTTTTTCTTAGTTAATCAATTTATTACTCTTCCATGTTTATTTGTTATTACTTTCTAATGTATCTTTATATGTATAGTTTGTAGAATATGTGTATATAAATAATATTTTATCCTCTAGTAATCTGATACATAGTTATGTGGTTATGTAGTCGTCGTGACAAAATACATAACGAATACACTCCTTTTAAAATGTCACATCAGGCAGTAGATACCACCTACCTACACTTACGGGTATTGTGTACGTATCTACACTAAAACTAATTTGCTAATGTCGTTCAGAACTCGAAACAAAAGGTCGTTTTTTTTTCTCATTTAAATCTTTAAGAAAAACAAAGAAAACTGACGAGTCCTGGTTTACTGTAGGTACTTACGTAAATAAAATGGCGTGGAGTGCAAATTTTCAGAAGACAATCCGAACTAAAACAAGTGTCTACTTGTTCGAATGAGAAATGTGGGCAAGTGGTGAACACTTCGACAACACGGTACTGTAGGAATAGAGTTGTTACGGGGCCACGCCACTGGCATACAGTGACATTGGTAGATTCAATCAGTTAAGATCGTTAATTCACAAAAACTTACCCTGTGCTCTTTGTTTTAAAATTAGAACTTACTGACAACTGTCAGTCGACTTGCGTGATGCGGGCATCACCTTCGCGTAGACATTCCCCCAACCCTAAAAAGTAATTTATGTTCGCGGAACGACGGATGAAAGATATCACGAGATTACAATATTCAATGTTGTTAATAAAATAAGTTTCGGTTGGCGCGGTGCGCTCGCTATGATTGATGGAATACGCCGAGCTTGATGAAATACCCAACTATGCTTAAATAAACAACTTGGCGAATAAATGGCGGTAGGGATTCGGACGCAAAGTTTGGTGTTTCCTGTTTGTTGCGAAATCTACTTGATGCCAAGATAAAAAGAACCAATCCATTAACCTAAACCGTAAATGGTTCAAAAGCTTGATCCGCGTGGAATTATATTTACCCTGAGATTTATTATCGTAAAGAGCATGTATGTAGCACACAGAAACATCCGCTTCCTACTCCTCCACATGGCCACGGTAAACGGTTCATATAAACAAGATAATTGGAATTATTCCTGGATGGCTGCGTACTGTAATGTTATTTCGGGCTTATTAGTTGCCTGCCGGTTACTGCTTAATACTAGCGTTGCACAATACGGTATATGACTATTTTGTAAGTATATGTTTTATAAATTAAAACTACACAATGCCTGTTATCGAATAAAGAAACAATTTTTAAGCTACCTTTACAAATAACAAAGTTATGAGGGTTTGAAATTCAAGATTAGACAGAGAAAGACATACTGGCATGTGACGTCACACGCCAGTACCGCCACACTTGCTGCATAGAGAAAAGCGTTTAAGAAAGAGACAGGTATATAGATTTTTCAAAAATTCACTATAAATCCAATTTTCAACCGATTTAAGTTTTCTCTTCGCTAAACACTGTCTGTATATCTATATTTTCATAATAATATTAAGATATGGCAAGTTCAGGAGTTGTCAAATACCGTATCACTTCTCTCTAATGTCGTTCTCTCTATTAATTAATTTCATGCACGCAGTGTGTAATTTTACCTAGGTAACGGATTTTTCTCGGCACTTAAAAATACGCCAATTAAAACTATATTATATTTGGTGCTATATTTCGAAGTACATTTGCGTTTTACTTGTATATCCAATTAATATAGTTTTAATAAAGTACGTAATTATTTTAACGATTAAAACGTTACTTAATTAAAATGACGCACTCAGTTGTTCCAGGGTGCAATAAAACATAGCATTGCATTTACATAAACAATGTTATTCGTGCAAGTTAACATACTTCCCTGTAGAGTATTTATGTACACCTGACGATGAACATTATTTGTCGATTCTTATTTTTTTGATTGCTCTTCTCTACCACTCAAAGGTTGACTGGCAGAGATCCTATCAGGGATAAGTCCGCCTTTGTAGTTAGCACTTTCTTATTGTGTAACATTTTTGTATTTCTTTTTTGTACAATAATGACTATAAACAAACAAACAAACAGTAAAAAATCGATGAAACAGGACGCGAAATTATTTTTAAGAATTCTCGTCACTCTCAATGACTCTCGTTCGTAATTCCGTATTCATATAGGTACATATATATAACACATGTATTGTTGTTCACAGATTTCCCGCGAGTAGAAGTTGGTCCTGAAAATCCGTTACGAGTAGAAATCGACGGCAGTGCAACAATGGAGTGCAAAGTAGACGCCAAGCCTAAAGTGAACTCTGTGACTTGGACCAGAAATGGAAAATATATCTCCAATTCATTCACGCACACCATTCAAGGCGTGACCGTACAGGACGCCGGCAAGTACTCCTGTTCTGCAGACAACGGCCTCGGCCGCCCAGGCGAGAGGGAAATATTCGTCGACGTCCTCTTCCCTCCCACAGTCACCGTCGAGTCCAAAACCTTCGAGGCCGAAGAAGGCGGCACCGTCAAAATCCACTGCGAAGTCTCAGCAAATCCTGAACCTATATCCATAGAATGGACCATGGAAGGGAAATCGGACTTCAGGCAGGAAGGCAAAAATCTTCTGTTGACGCGTGTAAACGCCGACATGGCGGGGACATACGTGTGTCGCGCTATCAACGAGATATCGTCAAGCAATGGGAAACGAGTGGAGCGTGCGAGCAGCGCGTCGGTGGCGGTGCTGGTGCGGCACAAGCCGGGCGCGGCGCACATCAGCCCGCACCAGCCCGTGGCGCAGGAGGGCGCGGGCGTCACGCTCACGTGCGCCGCCAAGCCGCCCGGCTGGCCAGCGCCGCAGTACCGCTGGTTCCGCGACATCGACGCCGCTGACCCGCCCGCCAAGCCCGCCGTGCTCGCCACCGGCAACAAGTATACCATCCCCAGCGCGCACCTCGGCAGCGAAGGCGTCTACCACTGCCAAGCCACCAACGAACTCGGCCACGGCCAGCTCGCCTCCGTCACCCTCGAAGTACACCAGCCACCTCGCTTCCAGACCAAGCTGCAGCCGCACCTCACCAAGCCCTCCGGCGAGCGAGAATTCGCGGTCACATGCAGCGCCCTCGGCAAGCCCCGCCCCAACGTTAAATGGTACAAAGATAACTCCGAGATCAAGCCCGACGCGAACTTATACGAAGTCAAAACTGATATTACTGAGGGCCGAAACTCCGTCTACAACGTACAAAGCACGCTCCGATTCAACGGCAAAGCGAGACCGAACGCTAACGACCTGTTGCCCGAAGATAGGGGAATATATTCTTGCACTTTTGAGAACGAAGTCAAGAAAGTTGAATCAACTATGCATCTTCGTATAGAACGTAAGTTTGAAACCCGTAATAAATTATGATTTTTAAACTTCGACTTTTGTGCAAACAGCTAGTACAATGGCTAAGCACTGGAATTCCATTCATATGGCTTCCAGGGGCGGCATTTATAAGCTCAAGAATTAGATGTTAGGTATTTTTTATAGCAGCCCGGATAATAAAGATAATAGATAATTAGTAATAGAAAAAAGTAATTTTAATCAATCATAATCAAATTAAACACTATTTAGTATGGCATTTGAATATTCTATTAAATAATATTATTGCACTTAATAATATGGAAAACAATACGTATTACATTCGTATCATTATGGCATCTAATTTTCGGGAAAATAATAGATAACCGAATTAGAATACTTATTCGATAAATGAATTTTAATTTTAACTTTAATTCTGACTGTATTTTATTTTGATTTTAATTGGTAATTTTGATGATAATTTTATTTCTTTGTGTTACTAACCCTTTTAAATAGGATTACATGTTACTAACTGTCTATGGACCCTGGTCTGCAATAAACGTTTATTATTATAAAATAATATACGGGTTCCCTTTATCGTGCATAATATCGATTCTCCGAAATACACTTCGCATAACAAGTATCTCATATTTTTTTTAGCCGAATGACACTTTTGCATAATTATCAGTTCGAATAATAGTAATTTCTCAGAATATTAAATAGCAGAACACTCTTATCGCCGAATATACTTCTGCAGAATATTAAATAGAAGAACGTTAGTATCGCCAATCTTTATATGACATAATGGCATAGCAAAATACTAGTTTGGAGTATTGTATTTTTACGGAATTTTAAATAGCGCTGACTTTAACGTGGCGTAACGACATAGTTAAAGGAACTAACAGCTACCATAAGAATGGGTATAGGTTAAAGTAAGGCCAACAAAGTAAGCGTACTGTAACAGCAGCAGGCAAAGCGCCAGAACAGAACAGCAGCTACATAGTAGGTCGGGTTAGGTTAGAACTGCGACCACAACAGCGTGCGAGCCGAGCGAGCGTGCCGCGGCAGTGGCCGGCGAAGCGCCAGAATCTTACTGCTGCCAATAAAGGTTAGGTTAATATAGAACTAATTTGTTTTTTTTTTATCTTGGACACTTGACACCAAGGAATGTTGTTTAGTAAAATTTTATTCTGCTTTTTATTATTCTTATGTAAAGTGCGAAAAAGTGTGTAATTATGCGATATGTCTTACTGCATAGGAACTATTCGAACATATAAATATTATTCTCATCAATATTATGTGGTGTTATAGTATTTTTCGGTTAGCTTGGGTACGGTGACATTTGTTTTTTTTTCCATTCCACGCCATGAATGTTTCAGGCCAATATTTTATAAATAAATATACTTGAATCTTAAAAGAACAAAAAAAAATTCTCCATTTAGCTTAATATATTTCGTAATAATAAACACAAATCACTTAAAAATATAATATTTTGTTATAAAACTAATAAGATACATTTTAATCTCGTCAACTTTCATCGCGCAAAACGGAACTCTATTACAATAGAGCTTGACTTTGCTTATTCCACAATCTTGTCAAATCGTTTGACTCGCATCATCTGTCAATTAGTACGAGAGCGAAGGTCCTTAAATGCGTCTTTGTTTCAAGTGTTTCGTATTGCTTGATGTTTTGAACTGCTACTTTGTTATTCAATTTTGTTATTACGGTTTTTGTTATTTTTTTTACCGTTATTAGTTTTGATATAGTGCCAAAGAAGACCGCATGGTTTGTGATATCCCGATAGACAAGCAAAAACACTTGCTACGCGGGTGAAGCCGCAGGCAAAAACTAGTTAAAAATTTAAACAATCACTAATAAAATCGATTACACACCCTTAGCATATTTAATCGAGAATCGCAATAAATCGATTCGAATTTACATTGTCACAACCCTTTAATTGCTTAATGAGATGTGTCACCGTACCCATCCTACCCGAAAAGTACTATAATATTCTGCTTTATAAAATTATGGGAAATGATAATATGAGAAAAAATATATGCTAAAAGTAATTCGGTGATATGATGATTCTGCTCAAGGTTGTTATGAGAAACTAAATTATGAGAATCGATTTTATGCAACATATTAGTGAGCCGTAATGTAAATTTTAATTTACTTATTCTATGTTTATTATTGTTTTTGTGTAGATGAACCAATACCGATTCGACAGCAAACTAAAGTGGCTTACGACGTCAAAGAAACGGCCGAAATATCTTGCAGAGTGCAAGCGTACCCGAAACCGGAATTTCAATGGTTTTACGGCTCGAACTCAGCGCCGCTGCAGATGTCATCCGACGGCCATTACGAAATAAACACGAGCACCGACAATAACGACTCCTACTTCAGCGTACTAAAAATCAGGAACGTCAAGCCCCAAGATTATGGAGATTATTACTGCAACGTCAAAAATTCACTCGGTAGCGTGCGACCGCAGATCCGATTACAGCCAAAAGGCGCGCCAGAATCGCCGCGAGCGTTGATGAGTAAGAAAGTGGGGCCGTCTTATGTGACGCTGAAATGGGAAGCCGGGTTTGATGGCGGGCTGTCCAGTACGAAGTATTTCGTGCGGTACCGCCGCGCGGCCGCGCTGGGCGGCACCGGCGCCGCGGACTGCGCCGCTGACCACGCGGCGCTCCACGACTGGATGGAATACGACTGCGGACGCTCCAACCCCTGCAACGTAACGAGGCTCGACCAACACAACTCCTATTCCTTCAAGGTAAGTTTGAAACAAATAAATTCCGTAAATATTTTTCCGCAGAATGTAATATTAAAAAAGCAATTTATCAATGCTATGTCTAAATGCAAAACTGATGTGTCCCTCGAGTACGCGATATTTCTTTCCGAAATTGGCTAAAAGGGTAAGAGACGACATTGAACGATTTGCAACGCAGGACCTCAGCTCCAAATAATGTGTCAAGTTTATACAAATCTTGGGAATCATCGACGTTTGTACAAATAGGCAAAGCTAAATCTAAATAAGGGTTCACGATTGCGCGGCCTCTTGCGAGACATGAATTTCACTTGTGATTAACTATTTATTATTTTCTTTTCCATTCGTATCGCTACCGACAGCATCTGACATATGCCTTCAAGGTAAATCATTTGGGCGTGCCGTTCATTCCTTTGTTTTGCTGCCACGTTTTTGTTTTTCGCTAATTTTTTCGACACGCTTTAGTGTGTGCACTAAGTCCATTCTTACGCTGACTCGGGTCTAATACGCGTAATTTGCTTCAGGTGAAAGCGGTGAACACGAAGGGACAGAGTAACTACTCTAACGAGATCACGGTCACGACGAAGGTGGATAAGATCCCTGCGCCGGAGCAGGTGACGTTTGAGCCGGGGTCGCGGACGATCGCGTTCAGCGTGGGCGCGACCTGCCTGCCGCTGCTTGGCGTGGCAGAAGCCCTCGTTGGGGCGGGCTGGCGGGTCCTAGACACCGTGCCTTTGCGGCTGTCGGGCGTAGCTCCCTCAGCACAGGAGGCCGCGCTTGAGCCCGTCTCACCACGCGACCCCCGACCCCTCGCCGACCAAAACCCAAGGCTGCGGCTCAAACTCTGCCTCCAAATCAACCAGGAGGTCTGCAGCGATTACACCGAGGCAGACAGTGAGTTATTGCATATTTGAATCGTATTACCAATTGTGCTTTTAAATCTATGCTTACTTGATTCTCACAAAGCATTGCACTCTAAATTTATTAATACCTATCTAATAAGTTTTGTAGTGATTTATTGATATCTAATGTTATATAATATAATAATACTGAAGCAACCGTGCGGAAGTTTCCCCGTCTACTCTGAGAGCTTTATGTACTTTTATATTTTGAACGATGATCCAATTTTCAATGTTTAAATCTTTATTGATGCCACTCCATCGCAACGCAATATGATTAATACATTATCGGATTTTATATTTCCTTCTACAATTACCGGAATTTAAGTAATCTGTTTCTCTGAAGATACTCGTACAAGTATCGGCCCACATCTACCCATTGCTAAATAAAAGCCCTCTTCATTATCCAGATCAATAAATTAATTTCAACTATCTTACGTACTTCATTACATATATAGGTACGTGTATCGGGTCATAGATCGCTACTATCCTACGCTGGGCACTTAGTCGTAATTAATGTATAGCGATAGTGAACGCAATAGTTCGCTTTATTGGGTGTCACATTGGTCAATGGGCGCTTTGAATTGATATTGACAGTGAGAGACGATATACATGCCGGATATCCTGCTCGCTGGGAGCTGGAAGCGAAGATCTCCGCTTAAAACGTACGAGCGCTCGTGACTGACCCAATAGTTGGCATCTTTAATCTTATGTCATTAGCAATAGAGATGACAGCAGGGTGTCGTTTAATGGGCATCAGCGTGTCGAGCACTCGGACGTTTACCTTACTTACACTACACTTTATCGCTTAAGTATTTGGAGCGGAAACGCGAAAATGATAAACTATAGCGTAACATGCGTTTACAGTTGGGCCGCCGTACATCAAAGAAGCATCCGCGCTCAACACAGCCACTCTCGTCGCCATCCTCATATCCTGTCTCGTATTCCTTCTGTTCCTGAGTTTATTGTTCGTATTCTGCCGTTGCAAGCGCAACGAAAGTAAAAAAGAGACCGCTAAAGAGTACGAGATGGATTCGATGCGCCCGTCTATGGTGACGCCTCAGAACCAGGCTCCGCCGCCGTACTATCCCAGTTCGGGGATGGAAAACAAGGCCCTGGAACATTCAATGGATTTGGCGCTGGCGTTGGATGATTCGAAGAGTGCCGTGTACGCGTCGCAGAGCGGGTACGGGTACCACCTGGCGCCGCATCAGCCGCCGCACACCGCGCACGCGCAACAACACCCACAGAACATGACCAACGCCGACTGTAAGTACTCAATACAATATTTACAATATCTACAAATGCAAAAATAATGTAATTTCGAAAAAGTTTTAAAGTATGCAATAAGCTGGATTGTTACGAGGTTTTCCACGAACACTAGGTACCTGTTAAGTTATTTAATTCTTTCGATGCATTTGCAAAAGCGTTCAGAAACCTACCAAACTTTGGATTGTAGATTTAAATCCTCTTTGTATTAATAAAACCCTACTTCAAATTATGTCGCATAATTCGGCTAACTCACAAAAAATCATGCGCCTCCATCTGGCACAGTCGAGCAAAAAAAGTATCTTAACAATGAATATAAAAACTGTCTACATCCTTAGGCGAGGCGGTGTAAGGCGCTAATATATATTTATTGATACGATTCTAAAATTAAATCATGCTTTGTACCGCGCTTTGTGCTGGTTTAGGATTGGGATGAATGAGATTTTTCTAATTATGGCTTCTGATGTTCGAGTTTTACCTACTTACTTTAATAAAAAATACAATCGGAACGATAGGTATAAACAGTTCTCGTGACCATAGCCGCAGCAATACAGCCAAAATGTCGAGGCAAACGAAACATTTATGAAATTAAATCCCGTTTTTATTGTGTTGATATTGCTCAATTATTTCAATTAGTACGGCTTTGGTCACGTCCCGCACAAACTTTCCAGTCCCCGTTACTCGCATAAACTTTAATAAACCTATTTCAGTTAAATATAATTATCAATATCTTTAGTCCCTTTCAAAAGCGACTTTGTGAAAAATACATAACTCGTTTAGCCAAGTAACTATAATAAGCGTTTATGAATACAGGGTTATTTAATAATTACGCCGTATTAAATTTACCTGTAATTTGTTCTACCTCCTCGAATCATTTAGGTACGCTTGTGTAGATTTAAATGGAAGCTTGAATGAGAGATTGTGAGTTGATTTATATCGATTTTTCTATTGTGCTTACCGAGGACTAGCAACCGACGGCGTGAACAGAAAAGGTATGTAAGCTCGTGCCGACGTTGGTTAAACTTGTGAATTTTGTTTGACCAGCTTTAGTTTAACTAAGACGCGATCGAAATTTTTTCAACTTTTCTCTGTCGCCCACTTCCATTCACCAGATTGGTTTTTATTGTTTGTTCGTGGGTGCGACAACAATGCAAAGGGTATAGTACATTATCGTCAACAAATAAGCATATTTAAACTATTTCATTTGTAGTTTTTCATATGTCATAAATGTTAATTAACTTTCATTTTTATTGTGTCGTAGGGGTGAACATGGGGTACATAGAGAACAGTTACACGAACAGCAACAATGGTGGCAGCGTCAACTCTCAAGACTCGCTGTGGCAGATGAAGATGGCGGCCGCTGGTGGCGCCGCCATGCCGCCGCCGCACGCGCAGCATCAAGTAACCTTAGCCTTACATCACGTTTTAGAGAATTTACACGTTAGTTTACAAACACGGCGGCGAGTAACCGTGGGGACATAATGTCTCTACGATTCCGCTCCTAAAAACGTTAACGTGTAAAAGCTCTTAGTTTATTTGTTTTAACGCTAGACTGCCAGAAGTCGGACTTAACTAAAGGGAATCCATTAGATAATTTCTATGATCGGTAAAGATTGAGTAAATTTCCAAAAAGTGCCAACCCTTTCCATAACTGACTTTTATGTCAAATTCGTCAGTATGTCTGCGACTGCCAAATTTAAAACGTTAAATACCTTTTGTTTAATCGTTGATCAAGTTTACCTGGGGACTGTCTGAATCAGCCGTCTAGCCAGGCAGTCGCGAAAAGCACCACTTTGTATACAGCCAAAGCTTCAAAATTGTGCCAAAAATGGTAACCTTGCCATAGGCCTTGCTCAGTCTGCTGTTAATCCCGCTATTTCCGAAAAATAACTTGAAAACAGCTTAGGTATTCGTCTATCCTTACCTAGTTATAGCGACCCCTTAATAATTAATTACTCCCAGTTAATTATTAAAATAATAGAACCCACTTTAGGAAATGGGCATTTCTACGATACAATACAATAACTCTTTATTGCACACCAATACATACCGTTCGTTCGTTATCTACAATTGTACTCTGAGTTTATCTCTCCGATTTCAACAAAATTTGGGAGGTAGACTCAGTCCATGGTTCCGAGCTGGAAATACAGGGTCTTCAAATGTGTCCCCAAAATATTGTATGTTACGATTTTTTTTTATTAGATTGTATAGTGTCCCACTGCTGGGCAAAGGCCTCCCCTCTTGACCTCCACAACTCCCGTTCTGACGCAATGTCATGCCAGTCCTTTGGGTATGTATCCAGATCGTCCCGCCATCTTCTTCTCGGTCTGCCTCGATGTCGCTGGCCATTCTCCGGCACCCACCATGTAACGGTGCGAGCCCACCTTAGTGGGTGCATGCGACAGACGTGTCCAGCCCAGTCCCATTTTAGCTTAGCCGTCTTTTTCCCAACGTCGGATATACGTGTTTTTGAGCCCAACGTGGTGTTCCGGATTCTGTCCATCCGTTTCACGCCTAATATGCTACGCTCTATCGCTCTTTGGCAAACCTTTGGACTTTTGATTACGAAAATTGTTAAGAAAAAATCGTACATATTCTGGGGACACATTT
Source organism: Choristoneura fumiferana (assembly GCF_025370935.1). NCBI lineage: Eukaryota > Metazoa > Arthropoda > Insecta > Lepidoptera > Tortricidae > Choristoneura > Choristoneura fumiferana. The sequence goes on along the minus strand of NC_133481.1, from coordinate 6,436,851 downwards.
GGAGACCCTGTTTTTCCAGCTCGGAATCATGGACTGAGTCTACCTCCCAAATTTTGTTGAAATCGGGTACAGCGGTAGATAGAAATGCCCAAATACCGTTTATGGTGGTTAAGTTTCGTTGAATAATTTATTATTATGTACATTACTTTACGCATAAAATTATAAGTACCTACTAACATTTTCACTCATTAAATCCCGGGTTTGTTACGATAATAAGATTTGGAATAAGATATCGCTCTTTACTCAGATTTCACAGAATCATTAAAAGATCTGTTATTATTGTTTTGTTATCCGTTCGATGAAAAAAAAAAACAACTAACGACGATAGATTTTTCTCTAACATAAAAATTGCTTGTAGGTACAGTCGGCCCATGAAAATGATATGCAACTTAAAACCATGTCACATTGAAATTAACAACATATTTCATCACGCGTACCACTCTGCCTTGATCTGGTTTAATTTGACAAAGTACTAAATTGCTCAACATTTTCATGGGCCGACTGTACGACCGAACAATGAAATAACTGTTTTTGTATCGCCTATCTTATCTATATTTATCATAACCTAACCAAAAAAAAAAACATTTTTCATACAAGCTTTCTTGCTGACTGTACTTGTATTGTCACCCAAACTACATTTACATACCAAATTCCATGTGGATGCTATTAAGACGGAGATGTCACAACTAGATTATTGTATTGTCACGCGATTCACATAAGTATTTCAAATTTCAAATCAATCTGACTACTTACTGGAAGTTGGTCAAATTTAACTTGCAAGATGATTACAGACAGACAGACAACGGGACTGGTGAAACTAAATAAAAGCTTGTAAAAAAGATCGCATGTAAAAAAAGATCGCCCTAAAGACATTACTCCAAAGGTGTGTGCGAAATAGGTGAGCCAATTATCGAATATAAGGTACTCTATTGTAGAATTCGTATCAAATTACACTCTATTTATTTATCCAAATATTACTACCAACAGATAATTATAATAGAAAGGTATCCTCAATATCCACATATGAAGCTTAATGCGGTTACGGAGCTTGCAGCTCGCCAGACAAACGTTTCGCGATCTATAATTGAGACCAATCTCTAAAATTGTTAATGGAAATCTTATTCTGAAATAGATGTGCGATTGCGTCTCGTGGGGTAATCAATGTCTGATAGTGCATTATTAATAGATTCATGTCTATGAGTTTCTATTCCAGAACAAGATACCTACGTATTCATATTTGTTTTATTTTTATTTCCACCTGAAATGTTCACGACAGTTTAATGCTTTTCGTGTGTAACTCAGTAAATATGAATGTGATGCATATTTTGTAAATAATAATGTGAAACATGCGTTTGCTTTTTTGTTATGCTTTCACGGTTAACCAATTGTGATGATGATGAAATTTCGTTTGGATATAAATAGTTCTTATCCCGGATAATTGCATAGTTTCTGCGCGATAACGGTTAACGAATTCATCGCAGATGAAGTCGCGAGCAACAGCTAGTATTTGATAAGTGTAACAAAATATTTAATAATGTAGATACTATTTCCACGCCCAAGTAGAATCGTTTGAGAAAATTTTTAATTAGGTATAATTAAGAGCGCTTATACCTGCTGAGCTGGCAACGTTGGATTTTTGTTAGTTTTTCTCGATTATTCCATAAAAATTGAATGAAAGTTAAAAATGTTGTCTAATAGAACACTTCTTAATATATAAGTTAATGTGTCTACTCAAATAATTATTCATTATAGACTTTTATATTCTTTAAAAAAACGAATTAGAAAATAGTAGACACATTAACTTATATATTAAGAAGTGTTCTATCTGACACCATTTTTAATTTTCATTCAATTTTTATGGAATAATCGAGAAAAACTAACAAAAATGCAACGTTGCCAGCTCAGCAGGTGTAAACGCTCTTGACTTTGTCATGGAATTCTTGTTAAATATGTCACTGGATAGCTTATTCTAAGTTCTAAAACTTTTAATATGGCAGGTAGTCCCAAATCTTTGTGTGAAAAAAGTTACCGCTACATAAAAGTAGGTTTATTTCAATACTAAGTAAGTTCCTGTATGTTGATGATTTTGTATCATAATGACCAAAGATTACCTATTAGTAACTATAGAAATAATGATATATCAGCGCCCTGGGCGAGATTTCCACGGCGCCCCCAACTTTTGGGAATTTCCTAGAAGGTATAGGCTTCAAGCGCCCCTTTAATTCTGGCGCCCTGGACGGTCGCTCCATCGTGCCCTACCCTAACGCTGCTACTGTGTAACACAAATTACTCGTATAAGAACATACAAAGTAAATAAAGGTCTTTTCTATGGAAACGCCTTCGCTTACCGTAAGACGGATAATGACACATCCTATAGACTAATAAGCAGAATCAAAGTAATAATAAGCAGCTCACTATGGAGCAAGGTCACAAGCTCCACATGTAACGCCAAGCACTACAACGAGTACATAATATACTTATACGAGTAAGTAGAAAACCCTTTCAGGTATAAGATCGCTTTTGTTCAAGTGACTTAATGTTTGCCATGTTTGTGTTTGTTTCATACAAATGTGTTCACCATACTCAACTACATAAACCTATTGAGATTACAAGCCTTACACGTGTTCAGTGTGTTGTTAGGTACTAACCAATATTCCATATGTAAGGCACTGCTTTGCACTAGCGTACGCGAGAGGTAACAATTTGTGACGTTCTCATGCAAAAGGGACCACTTCGGCGGTATTGAGTTATTAATACCGGCGTATAGTGTAAAAGGTGTAAAAGATGCTCTTTTCAATACACAAAGAACTAGGTCTCTAAGTTGTAAACTTATTTTTTTAAGAATTTTTAAAGTTTCAACATGGAAATACGTAGTTTTCAGATATTCGATTTTAAAGTTTGTGGGTGTAAAAAACCGAGTTCTAGTTTGAAGTTATGGAGATAATGAGTTTGGGTGATTCTACATATTGTAAAGTAAATATAAGCATAGTAAAAGAGGAGAAGTAGGTCCACTCCGACCCTTTAGGAGACTTAACTGCCAACTGCGTTGACGCTTAGGGTTGTCGACATCTATTTTAGATTAATTACCTACCGGCAAATAATATTAGTACGAAAGTTAACTAACAATTGTCTAATGTCTGTATCTAGAGAAACCAGACAGATTATATGCCGTTATATTATTATTATTATACTAAACTAGCTGGTGCCCGCGGCTTCGCCCCCGGTATAGTTTTTTTTTTAATTTTCTAAATCTTCTTTTATAAGAACCTTCTCCTGACAATAGCAAACACAACAAAAAAAGAATTAGCGGAATCGATCCAGCCGTTCACGCGTGATGCCGTGACCAAGGGAAATAGGGATTCATTTTTATATATTAAAAAAAATATAAGATTTAAAAATATTATTTATAAATTCGCCGGAATGGTGATGGCGACTGTAGTATACATACTAGTCATGCTTACCTACATATAATACTATAACTATATTGTTTATAGGTAGGTAGGTATCTATTATTTTTTTATGTGTCCTTGCACGAATCTATTACACTTCATTTAATTTAATAGACCACTAATTTACAACTATACCTAATACAAAAAATACGTAAGTACGAGTACGCGAACGTAAAAGGTGATCATCTCGCGAAGCGAGCGCAAGATGAGCGAGCTAAAATCGAAACTTACGGCACCGACGGCAGCGCAGCCTTGACTAAAGAAAACTTAATCCTCCTTAAATTCTCAGTGTGTGCGTGCGTACCGGTGCCAACCGGCGCGCACACATTTAATAATAATAATAAATTCATTTATTTCAGGCAACTTGGCCCATACAATAAATACCTTATAAACATATTTATAATTAAAAATATGTAAAACTAATTTGGTGACAAAACGGCGTGACCCCGTTGAGTCACCGTCCCCGACGTCGCATTCAACTGCGGCTCGGGAATCGAACCCGGTTGTTTTGAAAAAAAAAACTTCGAACACCTACTAAAATAAATTAAAGTATGTGAAAACAATGCATTTTATTCATTTTAGACATAATGTTTCATGGACACATTTACTTCTTAAGACGTACATAATCGATATCTAAATAGAAATAGTGTGTTTTTTTTTTTCAAAACAACCTGGTTCGATTCCCGAACTGAGTACAGGTTTTTTTTAAATGCATGAATGCAATTTTTCTTGTTATTAAAATCGATGCCATGGTTCCTAAGAAGAAATTTTCGTACATCGTATAGTTTCAGACTTTCCCATACTGACCGATATAAATGGGCCACCTGTAGGTATAATACACATAACAAACATATAATCAAATAACAAAACTACACTACATTTTAGGTAAGGCAAGTTGAGTTACTGTATCAAATAAATATTTTTTTTCAAAACTGACTGACTTTTGTTAAAAAAAAAAATCTCAATTATTTGTTTCGCCACTCCTGCGGGCGACAAAGTGGTGCCCTGATCACTAAACTTTGAACGCAATATTGTCCAACTTATCACTGAAATTTATGACTTGCATACAATAGATTTTTAGATGCCTAGAGAAGCTATTTTTTAACTAAACAAAATTTCACTAACTTTGAACTGATTTGGAAAAACTGCCTGAGAACCACATTTATTCTACCAAGCACCGACGTTATTAGTTTCACCTGCGGAGTATTTGATCGGCATTGATTTATAACAAAGTGAAGATTAATCGGCTAACGTCGGCAAAACGATGTATCTAATGAAGATATATACCTTACAAGGTTTCTTGTTGTTTGTTTGATAATGGAAAGTTTAACGTTTCTTACTCATTTTTGATTTTTTTATAAGAGTAGTTGAGATTTACTTAATTAATACTAAGATCGCTGTAACGCTGTCCCTAATGAGTTAAAAATAGACGCTGCTCTTATAGAAGAATCTCCTAGACTTCACGTCATAATGTGCTCTTCGGCCTTGATTCCTTGATGACATTAGCTAGGAGCGGCCACACCGCCGCGTCGGGACTTTAGCGCATGCTATCCACCAAAAGTCGAGACGTTTGCGGCACGTCACTGCGATTCCGCACCGTCTGCGTATTTTAAGAAGCGGTGTGGAGAGCATGCGATGCGGTGCGCGGTGCGCATACGATGCGTCACGGCGATTCCGTACCGTCACCGTCTTAACAAGCTTTTATTTAGTTTCATCTGTCCCGTTGTCTGTCTGTCTGTAATCAAATCTTGCAAGTTAAATTTGACCAACTTCCAGTAGTCAGATTGACTTGAAATTGTTTGGGTGACAATGTAAGTAGGTACAGTCAACTAAAAGAACAGTCAGCAAAAAAAGCTTGTATTAAAAATTATTTTTTATGGTTAGGTTATGGGCTATGGCGTCACATTAAAATGCGTCAAGATGCGTTCCGCACGACACTGTATAACCCTAACACTTAACTTTCTAGTCTTATCATTGAAATAAACACTATTATGTAAGAAAATCACATCTAAGTGTCTTCATTACACAAGAGAATGTTCTTGATGGGTGGCGGTCATCCACCGTGCGGTGTAAGCGTTCCTTTTTACTTCGCACGTAGTGTCATTTATGGAACAGTTTGGCGGCCGAGGATTTCCAACTCATTACGATATGGCTACCTTCAAAAAGCGAGTGTACCATTTCTTGCAAGGCCGGCAACGCATCTGCAGTCCTGATGGTGCTGCGGATGTCTATAGGCGACGGTAATCACTTAACATCAGTTGAACCGTCTGCTCGTTTGTCTGCTGTTACATAAAAAAAAGCATACTTACATAGATAATTATTAAAATATACCATTTCTAATAAGATTTTTCTTAGAATATAAATCGATGTGATTACGACTGGTTAGGTTCTCTATAAATCACAGTACTAACCTGATTAACAACAAAGTGTTATCGATTCTATTTACTCTCGATTCTGAGCAAACTACTCTGGTTTTCAGTTAGTTAATTATCACCTTGTACCTATAGATACCTATTGCTGATCAAAGGAGCATGGTGGCCTAGTGGTTTGACTTACAGCCTTTCCGAAATTAATGATCATTTATTATATCATGATAAGTCTGATGTCTAATGCAATCGCCAGCGTTTGCGAGAGACCACATCTTTACTCAGCTTTTTCCCGCAGCAACTGGACCGACAAAGCGCGTATGGCTACGACCCGATAGCGCACGGCGGCTACGGCGCCCTAGACGACTATGCGCCGTACCCTCACCTGCCTGCGCCCGCGCCGCCCGCGGACTATCTGCGCGCCAGCCAGAACTCCCGTCAGGAGTACTGCTCAGATCCCTACGCCTCCGTGCACAAGCCTAAGAAGCGGATGGATCAACATATAGGTAAGAATCCTTCATTATCATAGGCGTATATGGGGGGGGAGGAGTGGGCCGTGCCCAAACCAGTATGATCTAGTGCCCACCTCAGGATTTTGGGCTACCGATTCCAAATTCTATAAATACACAAAAACAGCCCAAACCCCCCCCTTGAAAAATAACCCTAGATACGCCAAATACTTGTAAATTACCTTCATACAGTGATAAAAGCCTACACCGAGATATGATTGGCTCTCGGTTTTCCACAGCCGTTTAACACCAGTAACTAAAAAGAATAAGTTTCGCGTCCAAGAAAAATCCATCCATGTTAGATTGAAACCTTCGCAAAAAGGTTTTCCACGAGGTTTACTACTTTCAAAAAAGGTGTCCACCGACCTTAACAAAATCGTTGAACCATATTGTAAGGTTACGAACCACGCCGCAACACCCGATCCGTGATCTCCATCCAAAGACATTCACTAACTGAAATCACGTATAGACTTACATGGATCAAATTTTTTAAAGTCAAATCTGTCGTAAACGTATCACATTGAAAGATTTAAATTGGAACTTACTAATTACTTGCGCGTGTTTGTCAAATTTATGATTTCAGAATTCAAATAAATGTCGCTCTACATGTCTGAATAATTAAATCTGCTATCAAAGTAATTTATTTCCAATATCTTTCATTACAATGTCACTTCGTTTGTGACTAGCAGTTAAACCTTTTGATTTGACATGTTGTACCTACTCTCTTGAAAATATCAATCAACATACCTGTCCCCCCCAACTTACATAGATAATCACCTGTTATTTCTTAGTAAATAAAGTAGTTACTTACCGTAATTATGGTGTAAAGTAATTGTCGACGCTGAAAGTTACCTGTAGTTAATTATATTTGTCAACCTTCAACAATCCTTAAATAAACGTATTTGTAGTCCCCAAGAAATCGATTGGACGTTGGTCCCAAATAAGTTATACATGTAACACGAATCTTAATCAAATTCGTTTCATATCAATTTTTTACGTGATGTATCGGGCGTTATGATGTATGGATCACCTAAAAAGTTCGCAGTATGACAAAACTGTGTTAATAATAATTCACGACCCGAAATATTCATTTTAGTGACAACGAATGTTATTAAAACGCGTAGTTCGTAATAACAACGGGTAACTATTAGTTACCTACCTTTACAAAAACGGCAAAAAAACACGCTTGTTTTATAGGAGCCCCCCTTAAATAATTATTTTATTCTGTTTTTAGGGTTCCGTAGTCAAAATGGCAAAACCTGAACCCTTATAGTTTCGCCATGTCTGTCTGTCTATCCGTGGCTTTGCTCAGGGACTATCAATGCTAGAAAGCTGTAATTTTGCACAAATATATATGTAAACTATGCCGACAAAATGGTATAAGAAAAAATTTAAAAAATAATAATTAGTATATAATAAATATAGCCAATGACACTTTGGAATAATTTAGCATTCTAATAGAGAAAGAATTTTTAAAATCGGTCCAGTAGTTTTTGAGTTAATTTGTAACAAACATCCAAAAATACAAAAATCCAAATCTTTTCTCTTTATAATATTATTATTAATTATTATTATTATATTATAGTAATAGTATAAGTATATAGATATTAGTGTATAGATTTCATTTTGTTGATGTTTATTTCCCTCAATGGAGTTACAGTACCTACCTAACTAATGTATGACTTCCACTGACACTGGGTTACACCGACCCAGACGTGGCGCATTTTGCATTGGGTTAAAAGGGGTTTGAATTGTCTAACGAGTACCTTGTTAAATTTCATATTTGCACGGATTGAAACCGGTCGGTTCCTCGCGATGGTACGCGGACGAAACTTCAATTCCATCGTCATCATCATCATTTTTTAAAGAACTTTCTTTTGAAGCCCTTCTGGTATTCAGAGAAGTGTAACTTAGTATATTTTAGACGCCTCTATTATTCAATCTGTGGCCGGGGATATACGGGCACACGGGATATTCAATTTAGTTCTCCGGGTATGCAATGCACCTACAATAGTCTAGTGTTCATGGGCACTAGGACTACTTGGCGTCTGGCGACCAACTTGCTCGTTTACCAAAACTATAGATGGGTAAATCTATTTTAATGTTTTTTTTCTTTGGTACCTAAATAGCTGAATAAAGCGATACCTACGTAATTTTTTTGATTTATTTTATGAAAATCGTTTCAGCTGTTTGGAAGTTTTTGAAATCAGGACTGAAGCTTTTTATCTGTAAGAGTGATTCCGCGTACCATAAAGCCAAAATGAAGATGAGCATTATACAAGGGGGACTGACGATCTGGTAAAAATCGCAGAAAAGTATTGGCTGTAGGTAGGTAGTGCAAAATAGATCGTAGTAAAAATCTTGAAGGTCTGGTCCTAGCAGTGAATGTATTCCATCAAACATGATGATACTGATGATGAAGAGCAGTTACTAAAATAAGGCTTTGTTCGAACAGAATCTCCATACCACGAGGTGAGCGGTCTGCCGGAGTCGTACGGCGGAGAAGTGGGAGGAGAAGACAAGCCAGCGCATCTCTCCCTCAGCTACGATGAGTCGCTAGAGTCTGGCTATTCTACGCCCAACTCTCGCGCACGTCGCGTTATTCGCGAGATCATCGTCTAACCGTGAGCTGTGTACCTCTGTTCAAGACTCAAGGTATTTTTCATATGGCACAAGGGTTGCAGACAAAATGTCGCCATCATCAGGCTATCAGTGTTGTAGTGTCTAATAAACTCAGGATGGAAAGGAAACATTTTGTCGCTATTGTAGGCTCTTACTAAATGTGATTTTACATGGGTGATAAAAATTGTTCAGTGATTTTCAATTAGTAACACGCACCCAAGTAATTCAGTAGATTTTTCTTCGAAATGTTTTTGGCTACTTTTGGCTACTGATGACGACTAATATTTGCTTATGACTTACCCGTGTAAAATAACATTATTTAAGTAATAGACGCACTGTGCTGCAAATGAGAAACGGCATGCCGTACTACAAGTATTACGATATAAAAACGAAATTACGTAGCCAATAAAATCAATCTCAAGCAACTTCGCTTGCCCTTTCTATCGCTTGTAGCTAAGTGCGGCTCGTTTACAATAGACTAGTATGAAAGAGACGCACAAATCGAATAGCAAGCACCTGTGCTAATGTTGCCGCGGTTATCTTTGTCAGTGCGCCCCTTTTAAACTAGAGGAAGGAGTTGCAGTAGAACGTGCTAGTCTAGTCGTCCTGATTATACAAACGCCACACTCCACTATGCTAGAGTAAAAGATGTAAAGCGCAAGGAAAGTGCTACCGCATTTCACAGCGTAGCAAAGCTACCTCTTCACCATGTCAACCCATTTGTGCAATGTCGAATCCAAGACCAATATGACGCATCACCCAACGAATTCAACGTCATCCATCACGCTTTCCATTTAATTTATATTTCAAATCATCGTGAGCTAACCGTGACTTGGTACAAAATGCCGGACGCTAAACGGTGTTTCCTTTAATACATATTTGCTTCTGAAGGATAAGCGCGAATTTCAATTGTGTCTATCAATTCTGTTGAAGGACGGATGTTATTTGACTTTTGCTCGACAGCTTAAATAGTAATAACGAGTCTCATAAAATGTACTGTATATTTTTATGTGAAATTGGTTCACATAAAATACTGCCGTCCAAGCTGAAAGCAGCTATTGTCAACAATAACAACTATGAAGATAAAATTCTATTTTTATTTAAGTCACGTCTACCTTTTGTAGAAGCCCCTATGAATTACTTAGCTTTATTTTATTAATTGGAGCTTTGCAGAAATAAAGTTCAGAACGTGTAAATATGCGTCATGCGGAAATATAAATCTGAATCCAGTTGTGATTTTTGTCAATTGTGATAAATAAATATGCCACTTATGGCGGACCTTGTTGTGACTTAAATTATTGTAAAATCAGGGATATTGACCTCCAATTAAAAGCACTTTTAACTGGTACACTTTAAATTATAGATTTTTAATAGCTACTCGTATATATTGAAGTACCTATCCGAACAATAGCCGTGTCCAAGCGACCTCCGTTGCCTCGCTAACCCGACTAATTGACCACATTCCATTTTGTGTATTGTTACTTAAATGTAAAAACGAGACTGAGGAATTAGTACCGTGCTAATATCAAGCGAGCCGCGCGATTTACCGGCGACATGTTTCTCTAAACGAGCCCTGCTTGATTAAGGCACAGGGGTTATGCTGAGCCGAGCACTGTCACAGCTTTGTCACCGTTCGCCGCCGTATCCTCTCACATACATTTTTAATGGCTAATTAAACGTCACATGAAAAACATTGCTAAATCATATGAATTTTAAAACAAAGGCTCATCGTTGTCCAGGCTACTGTAGACATCACATTTAAGTGACATTGGAGGTTGTATTTAAGCCTTTTGCCTCCTTTTATCGTAGTGTATCTTTAAAAGATGTATATTTCCCGTTGAAATCTTCAAATATTGGAAGATGTGTGACGGACATGACGATGATATTATATTAAGATATGAAATTGTTAATGATTTATGATCAGCGTAAATGGGCTAGTTAATGTAGTTATTATCGTAATTTAATACGTTCAAGTCTTTGGGCCGTTCGTGCGCGCTGCAAGGGCGATTGTAATTAAGTAGAATTAAGGAAATTACGTTTATGAGCTTACGATTGAATTTATAAGACGTGTCTCTGATGAATGAGCAAGCGCAGCGTGACGCGCAGGAAGACTGTCTTAGCTGTAACAATTAGATAGGTATTCCAATTATTTGTCTCATTTCCGTCTAAAGATGTCTTGTTAGCATATAAATTCGCCTAAGTTTATGTAAAGTCATATATTTTCACCAATGTAAATAATCAATATAGGAATAAGTCTACTTGTCCGAAATCTCTATTGAGGCAGCTATAATTAATAAGCGTTCGCATGGAAACGTTATAAAATGATAATTTTAAGTTCTAAATGTCCTTTATTTATGAAAGGTACGGAAGCAAAACAAATGGATAGGTAGTCAATTAATTTTGCTGGTTGAAAGATCATGAATGTTATCTATTCGCTAGGTTAGTAATACGATGTATTACTTAAGGATTTCAAACGGAATGCGCTGTATACTTGCTGACTTGCTGTAAACTTAATAGCATTGCCTACCTTAATACATTAAAGCCTGAAAGTGGCGATTTGCCGAACGTTTCTAAAATGCTTGGAAAAACGCCACTATGTCTAATAAAGCTTTGAACGAAATACTCTTGTTTTGATCTTGACTTGAGTGCCATTTTATTTTTCGCAGTAGTCGATAATTTCAATTACTGTAAAATATTATTAATTTTCAATAATTATGCCTGCTGTAGTAGTAATTATTGTACTAAGGTAATCTACCGGCGACAACTGCATCACAATAATGTGACCATGACACACTCATATGTTAAATAAACGTGCACCATTCTCGCTATTATACGATTCAATGTTTTGTGTAAACCCCAAAGTTTGCTAAAGCTTTTAAGTTAAATACCTTACATATGTCTCGCACAGGAATTTGATCTCATTTTCATCCGCTATAACATTTCATTTCACTGCAAAGCCGCAGTAAGTACTGTCGAGGCGAAACGATACATTTCTTGCTTGCCTTCATATCATAAAGGTGCTTACTCGATATTGTAGAGGTACCTATTGCCCCAATTTACCCTCACTTGCGCAAAAAATAGAACCGCTTTAACCCTTTTGAAAACATGTTTTTCTTAACTACCTTTTTTTGCAGATATACCTATAATATCACGTAAGCCTCATATTATGTTTTGTTTTAGTTTTTAGCGACAATACACTAAAAACTTTATAATAAAGTACACAGTGCAAGTGCGGGTAAATATTCGGGCAAGCGCCATCAATTCAACTTGTAACAGTTGTCCTATCTAAGTTAAGCGGCAGACAAAAGGACTTACAGTAAACCAACCGCAAAATTGACACTTAGTCCTCTACATTGTTTTGTTCTGTTAAACAACCTTTCTGCAAAACAAAACTAAAAGAGATATTCAAAATGAATAATCAGCACGTATGGATGTTGAATTGAATTAGATTCGTTCATTAGCATCCATTGTGCCGAGCCAACTGACATGAGTTGTTATTAACCAGTTGGTCAATTCTAATTAATATAATGTACTTACTCAGGTTATAAATGCTCATTACTTAGTACAAATTTTAAGCACAATTAAATCTGTCAATCTACCTTACGTTACCTCGTATGTCTACCTATGTGCCAAACCGTGGACCACTCGCTGTCACCCTCGCTCGCGAACTACCGTATTACTTTCCTCACAGCCCTATGCCTCCTAGAGATCATTTCTACCATTTCACTTTGTTATTAAATACTAGAAATGGGCCCACCTTAAATATAATGTGAAAAAAAGTATATTTTTATTGAAATTATTAGCTAGTTATACTTAATGTTTATTTGTACCACCTACCAGGAAGTTATCTCCGTTATGCTAACTTAATTCAATGTATAAAAACGTGTTGAAAGCTTAAAACATTCAGCCGATAAATTTTGCTTTAGCGCCCATATTTACGCATTTGTTAAAGAGGGATTTACGCTGCCAGGCCACTAAGCACTCAGCTCAGACACTCCCCTCACATAATAGTCACCAAATCTTAGTATAGTGTTATAGTCTTTTAGGTAGTAATGAATGACGTCAGCCGCTCGTCTAGACAACGACTAGGTCATATTTTTTGTCACTACATCTGTTCCAAAGTTTGTTTATTGAAATAATTGATTTACGTACAAAACGGTGAACCTCATGTTCCCTAAAAAATTACAAAGTTCTTACTTATATTCCAAGTAAAATTTGTAATATTACTTCATCTATGAGTATCATCTTTTGCCTTTGCCGCACTGAAAGTATTGACTTTTACCCGCTCTAATTAACATAATTAAGGCCCGTATCAATTTTATCTTTTATTTAGAGCGTTTGTAAAGCTCGCTCCGTCTCCGTCCGACTTTCGGGGACGAGGCGCGCGGATAACGCCGAGGAGAGTGCCTGAGCTAGCACCAGCTGCCACTAATGCAACCTTGGACGCAGCAAATCGAATATTAATGGCTTATAGGTACATACATTTTTAACTTCCTTTCAAAATAATATTTAATCCTTAAATACAAGGTGTTGAAGCGTGATCAGCGGGATCATTAGTTCCCTGTAGGCACTGCTTGAAATTAATATTGTTCAAGATCTGTCGCGCGGACAGCTTCATCGATCATCTGGCATTGAAATGCAAAACAGGCTAAAAATATTGTCTTTTAGCTAGAGGTAAATTATTTCGCCGGAAATACCTACTAAAATCAATTTAGTAATGACCAACATATTATATTGTATATGTGACGACTGTAACGTTTAAATATGTAACGAAAACTATTACGTATACGCAATCAAATAATCTAGATCGAAAATTACTATGAAGCAGTCGCGCTGGTTCACTGAATTCATAACTTTTAATTTATCGCTATACACATTTAACGTTGTTCAATAAGTACCTGTTTAGACACTCGAAGCCAGGGTGATAAAATGTTGATACACGGAGGCGTGAAATGAATTTCATTGGACACATTCGCGGCCACATGCGCTACGGCACTACGCTCGTAGCGCGTAGCAGCGTTTTTCCGCTTTGTAGCGAAAACTGCCTACGAACAGAGAACTTCCCTAGAGAGGGTTCTTGGCACTGAATGTGTTAAGTATGAAATATTGGAGTGCTTATAGGTAGGTACCAGCTATCTTGAACCAACTAGGTTCGGGAAGAATTTCATATTTCTGTGCTGAATGTTTTGATTCTTTCGCTCGCGTTTAAAAGCATTTGCTTTAGTCGAATGCTCTTCGACAATTTTGAAAATAGCGGGCGCTATTTTTGTTATTTTAGGTTATTAGCAATGAAAATGAGTGATAACGTGAATTATCTAAATCAAGAAATGGTTTTAAAATGGTAAATCACGTTCTGTCGCTTCGAAACTTATTTTTGATCATTATTTCGCTAGGAAATTTGATCTTGACTGTTTTCATATTCTCTTCGTACATCACTCTTAGTTATTGCCATTATTAATGGACTACATTCAATTATAATGGTAATATTTTTTTATCTCATTGTATTACTATACTTTGTTCTATTAGTTAGTTTTTTTGTATATTTTTTACAAATATCTAGATAATAATGTTTCTACAGTACTTACTTTATGATAAACGTCAAAGAACGAAAATAAGCCATATTTTATATTTAAGTAAGTAATTTTACAAATCCAAGACATTCAATTTGATGTAATCACTACATGTATTCTACGAATCAAGTGTAAATATTATAAATTGTAAAAATAAATTGAATTTACCGTGTAAAAGGTTTTTTTACTTTTTTGCCGAATTTCGTGAATGTCACGACTCGATCCAACAAATTTAACCTATTCAACAAGAATACTGTATTCGATAGAAAGGCGACTGATTAGGGTCTCGCAACTGTAATGAAAACGGGCCGATTATTATAATAGCTCGCTTATGTCCATCTGTTTCTGCCGCTGTATTTCTCACCAAAGAGTTGTATTTTCAAACTTTAATTGGTGTCGAACATCGTGAATGAATAATGTTTAACTTTAATTGTAGCTGTGACTATTAAAAGTAATGGAACTTTAAGTCTGACTTTAACAGTAACTTATATTAGCTTTGACATTGAAGACGTTGAAGCAGACGTTGACGCTGAAGTCGTTGATTAGTTTTTAATAATATTAGTAATGTTTAAAGTTTTTTTAGTATATTTCAACCCTATTTTAATGAATAATATCATTGATTTCAACTGATACATTGTTTTGACACCAAATTACAGCCAAATCTGTTTCTCTGTCAATATAAGAGGACATCAGAAAGAAGCGGCTATTTCTTAGTTTACTTTGCCAGGGTGAATTATCTATTACTAGTATGTACCACTTGATTCTCACGACAAAATTCAAAAGTCCTAGCCATTTTACATACCTACTAATTATTTAGCGTATGGCCGAACTGGACGTGAAATACGGCAGCTTTCTTATCCGAGAGTATACAATTTCCCCGAGGCAACGATCCGGCGGAGTAATGCTACAAAAATAAAAACGTAAGTATCCGTTCATTCATTTTGAATATTTATAGTGGCGTTTGGCCTCTTGTTTATACAGATGTACTTCGAGGATAATTCGTTACGTAAAGAAACATGTCCTAGTTCACTTAAGAATACATTTAATGAATAATAGCGTTAAAGAGAAACTATTTCTCATTCTTTTCATAGTTCCGGCTATTTTTGTTCGTGAAGGCATTTTGATGCTCATTTTGGTGGCTCCACATTTCAAGGCTTTGGCTGCTTGTAGACGGCCTTTGAACACACTGTGCTTTGATTATATAGCGGCCTTTCGGTTAAAAATAAATTCTCTACCTACCCTTGCTCTAAAATAAGAGAAAAAAAAACATCAAATATCTATAAATAATCAGAGTCGCCAAAACAAAAAAACTCACCGATTATCCATTGACCTAAATCTTACAAATTGACGAAGGCTCCTCCCTTTTCTTTAGTTAAATTTCATAATATCATCAAGCAGATTAAACAATTTTTTTGATAAAATTTATTTTATATTTATCTATATAAGAAGGTTACATTTAAATAAGTTACATTTTAATTCATGCTATTTTTTCAATTAAGATCAGTTAACAATCTTGCAAACAGAGAGAGAGAGAGAGAGAAACATTTATTTACACATATTCGATACACATAAATCTACATTAGATGGAAAAAATAAAAATAACAGAGAATAGTATAAAGTGGACCCCACTCAGCATAGTGTTACGGCAAGCCGCAACGCTGTTTTTCAGTGGGACCCATTTAAAAACTAAAACATACAAAACACTATGACGACACGAACGCCAAAAGACAATTAAGTACCTATACAAACCCGCTGTAAAAGTCAAGTACCTAAGTAAAATTCAATACATGATCGGAAGTTTTACCAAAAAAGTTTTAAAGCTCGTTTTGCATTTGTCAGATCATTAAAAGTTTTAGGTAGAGATTGCTGGTTCGGCTTATTAAGCAAAATTGCAATGAAACCAATCGCGAGATCGAATTAAGCTTTGAGCTTATCTTAAAGCAAAAGAAATGGATATTTTATTATCCATCCATAGTTACTGGAGTAGGTAGATGCTTTTAATGATTTTCAAAGGGTTTTGACAAAAAGTAGTTCGTCATAAAAGACGTTTTTGTGTATTGTTAGTTATTATGAATTATATGCTTTCTCTTATTTTCATCGACGGGTTTTCATCGTATTCGCAACACTTGTTTATGTAACACATCGTCGATCCGGTTTAAAGGACCATCCGGTAGAAAATAATGTAAGGTAGTTCCGTGGACAGCACTGGTATTTTACTAGGTACTTATTGTAGTTAATGGCAGTGTGGTTGTTCTTTTATTAGGTACTCTTATCCATAAGTTAATTAGATGCCTGCCTAATAGAAATATAGCAGGGACTCATGGGAAACAATAATGTTCAACTCTGAATGTACGCGCAATAATGTACAACGTGATAATTCGAAGCATTATTGTTTCCGATTATCATGCCGTACAATATCATGGTCGCGCATTATCAGGGCGTACAAAATATTGCGCGCGCTGTAATGTACGTAGTGATAATGTACGACGTGATAATCTGAATCCAATAGATTCGAATGACCATAGATTTGTGTTAGGTTGTGTTAGGTCCAATTGTGACCACAATGCGCGAGCCGAGCGAGCGTGCCGCGGCAGCGGCCGGCGAAGCGCCAGGACCAAATTAAGTTATTTTCTACTAAATTTATTAATATTCGGTGTACACGAAAAACAAATGTACATAAGCACGGATTATCATGCCGTGCATTATTTGAGCGTGCATTAACAAGTCATACATTAACTACACTCGTGCTAGTTCGGGACGGGGTGATAACTGATAATGCACGGCATGATAATCCGTGAACATAATAATATGCACGGATTATCAGGCTGTGCATTATTTGAGCGTGCATCCGGGACTCATCACATAAAAACATCTCTTAACTTGCCAAGTATGTAAGTAGATAATATTCTCTCATTTATTTAATGATTCCTTATTAGTAAACCTTTACTGCATATTTGTTTGTATGCCAGTATTGTACCTATTCTGTGGCATCTTGGAAATTGGAAAAACCATTTTTTTTTTGTATTATCTTGAGGCCTGTTTGACCACACTGATATCTTTTATTTGACAAATATGTGTGATGCCTTCTCTGTTTATTTGGACAAAACAAAGAATAGGGAAACAAGCCCTTTGTCTGGAAATCGGTTTAAAAAAGTTAAATCTGTCTGTAAATATAACTAAAAATAAAGAATTGAAATTTTTGCGCACCACTTAAGAAAGGCTGCACTTTTTTTACTGTAACCCGGGTCTTCGTCAATCCGGGACAATCGGATTTGATCCAGCATAGTTCTGTTCTGGTTTTTTCAATAAAAAACCGTAAAAATACAAAAATCAGAAATAAAAAAGTGAAGTTTGATAGCAAAGTTTGAAAACAACAGCAACTTGGCAGAGAGTGAAGCAGGCCCTAGCGCCGTAATTTATTTAACTCTGTCTGTATTTGCTTGCAAGTAATATATTCCCGTCGGCGGAATTAATAGATTTCCGGGCAAAGCAGATGCTACGAGGGATGCACAGTAACTCTCGAAGACAACCTTAATGCTTTATGCCTTTATGCTTGAATATACCTAATTAGTACTATTCTCATGAATTTAAAATTAAAAGCTTAAATGAAACCCCTAGCAATTTACCCGCGGCTTCGCTCATTTGAATTAAATCCGGCTGTTGTATTGAAATTTTTCCCATTGAGATCGCCTAAAATTAAATGATGGTCTTCGTTCTCGTTGCATGAAAAACCTCGTGCTAAAATACCTGTTTCTAGACTTGGCGGTTAAGATTTTGGGTCTGATGAAAAAAATAGCCTGCTGCCCGCGACTTCGTCTGCGCTGATTCGTTTATCGCCATCCCACGGGATCTGTGCAATTTTCCGGGATATGTTATGAAGACGATGTTCAAAAATTGCTTCAAAAACGAATAAACGCCCGAAGAGTTAACAGTACCTAAACTAATACCGTAGGTACTTGTATGTGTATCTAGGTACTTACATACATATATAAGTACCTACTTTAATAACTAATGTTGGAAATAATTAATACTACTTGCTTAAATTGTTTCATAAATTATTAAGCAGTCTGGTAATTGTTTGAGCTTTGACGGACTCTAGCTATATTAGGTATATTTAACCTTTTAAAGTTTACTTAAAGCTATTATTTACTTAAGAGGCGTTCGGACCCTGTGGTTCGGCTCAACGCCTTTATCTACTTACATAATCAGTTAGGTACCTAGCGAAATACATAAAATTTGCTCAGTTCATCTATTTTTGTAGGTTTCTCAAACTTTGAAAGGCATAAGAATCATCGCCACTAACGATTAATGTTCCCTTTCAATGACATAAAAGGTTCTTTTCAACGAAATCAAACGAAAGTTGCGGCCCGTGTGGGAAAATGCGACCTTTTTGCCTTCGTTGTAGGTATACCTATCTATCTCACTGCCGGCTAATGATTTAGGTACGTCGAATATTCCACATAGAAATAAAACGCGTGAATGTGAAAATTAAAACGTAAAGGTAAGTCGGGTAAAATATCTCTATAATAGTGCTTTTCTCAAACATGACATAAAAAAAAACAAGCTGGCGGGACGCTAGTCTGGCTGGTCGCTCGGTTGTGTTGCGTGCGCGCGTGTCTCGCTGGCTGCTGTCGGCGGGTGGCTGCGGGCGGTGGTGCTGGGTGTGGGCGTGCGCCGTGTCGCAGAGCGCGCGTTGAATGAAACAAAAGACGGTCGCATTGCCAACCAGCGGCCTACAAAGTTGTATGAAATCTCTTTGCAGGCCGCTAGAGTGACCGCGCGCACGCAGCTGAGCCGCACCGCCTGCAGCGCGATACTTCTCGGCCTATTATTTGTAACACAACGTCAATATTTCATGTCATGTTTGAGAAAAGTACCATATTAATGGTTACGAAAATGAAAATGCAATGAATTGAAAATACAAACTGAAATATAGATGCACAGAAAAACCAGAAAAATAAGACCAACACTGGGAATCAAACCCAGGTCCTCGGTATTCCGTACCGACCGACCGTGTCCGTTACGTTCCGTAAAAGTAAAAATTTGGAATTGAAATAAAAAATACAAAAAGATTCCAAAATACCAATCTTGAAAATGCAATAATTTATTGACAGTGCGTTCGTATTAGAGATGGGCCGAACATGGTTTCACCGAATTCGAAGATTCGGCCTAATTGATTCCTTTACGTAAACAATACAAGTCTGAACTTCTTGTCGCAAAGCGCGCGGATGGAAGCCTAACCCTCCCGCCCGCTACCCCCGCTGTACACGATGTTGTTCTTGCATCATCTAGTAAATAGTAAACTTCAACAGGTGCGTTTGTTTTGGTTCTTATTTATTTCAAAAGTATATTTTAACGAGTTTCTTTTAACATAACGCCTCTTTGTACCTCATAAAAATAACACATTTAACACCAACTCATACATGGCTCAATACAGTAAAAAGTTTGAGTAACTTTGCTCTACTCGCCGAATTTTAGAAAGTACAATTTTTTTTGCTTAATTTGTGATTAAAATGATCTGTCTCTATAGCTTAACTATTATTTATGAAATTCTTCATCGTATGCAAGTACAAGTGTTAACGCAGGTGAATAATTAACGCAGCTAGATCACTCCGAGGTAAAAAAAAAAAAAAAGTATGCCGGTCTTGCCCACAGTGACCTTACATTATGTTATGCACTATGTATACCTACCTATCTGGCCCTATACTACGAAGCCCCTAAAATATGCCCCTATAATTCGAACTTCGTATCTTGCCGTCCCGCTGGCATTAATATTGTTTAATACGAGAGTGAGAGGGATACGACACGAACTCTGATTTTAAAATTGCCTAGTAGCCCCTCAGTTTCTAACTTTGCAATAACATTTTGAATGTTCAAACAAAGAAACTCACATAAGGTAAACGTCCGAGTGCTCGACACGCTAATGCCCAATAGAAGACACCCTGCTGTCATCTCTATTACTAACGACTTAAGATGGAAGATGCCAACTATTGGGATAGTATGATTGGTTATTTGGAGTCTTTTTCCTGAGTCCTGGGTTCGATTCCCAGCGCTGGTCTCTTTTTCTGGTTTTTCTGAGCATCCATGTCTCAGTTTGTATTTTCGATATGGTTTCACGGGATACCCGTAAAAGTAACAAATTTGGAGTTGAAATAAAAAATACAAAAAGACTCCAAATAACCAATCATAATTTGATTGCTTAGTAGCGACATCTCTTGTCTGGGTGAGCGGTTGGTTCCGAAAGAATGTTGACGTCTCTCGATGAGAGCGAAACATAGATGTCGCTAGTGCTGCTGCATAAGTAGCGTAGTAGAAATAAGCAACCTGAGATATGTATGCATAGGAAAAATTCGTGTCTAAATTCCTGTCCAGCGGTGGTGTAGGGGTTATAGCACGTAGCACGGATTGCTGAGGACCTGGGTTCGATTCCCAGCGCTGGTCTCTTTTTCTGGTTTTTCTGTGCATCCATGTCTCAGTTTGTATTTTCGATATTGGGATAGTGACGAGCACTCGTACGTTTACCTTAGTTTACGGCTCAGATTAATGGATAGGTCGTTACCCTCTTTTAACCCACGTTTTTTTATTAGATAGGTACCTACTTTCCCGGTAAAGTAGATGTCAACCCCGAACTACGAGCCGTGGTTACGGGTACGGGCCCGTGTCAATTTCTTTCTTAGGGTTCAGGTTGAGGAGGGTCTTAGTGAGCATTCGTGTAAGAGCGTTTTCACATTATCCGATCCGATATCGGTATCGAACGACGACAGACGACATCCGATAGCCGACACGTGTTGCTTTCACATATTTCCGACAATCGTTCCGATACGGCCGGCACACAGAGACAATATAGATAGACGCATAGCACACATACTAACTTTATCGTCCGGCAGCCCACGGGCGTCCGATGGTGCCGTGAACATACGTGCCGTGAACATATCCGATATCGGGTCGGACAATGTGAAGGACAGGTACATATTTCATACATTTTACTTGCCCCGATCTTCTATTCGATGCTCTCAGAACTTTCTCCTTACCGTGCCTCTATCTAACTCCAAATTCTATGTATATATTCTTATACTGTCCAGGCTATTCGGTTGTGGAATTCCTTACATTGACTTACGACGCGAAAAATCTTTGTCACTATTTAAATCTATGCTTAAGGAGGACTATCTGTCATCTTGTAATAATTAGCTTTATGATAATTTATTTATTTATTTGTTGGTGTTTATCTCACTGCCTATATTTATTTAAGACGTATATTATATGTACGATATAATTATGTACCTATGTATTCGTAGATGTATTTCTGTTAAGTTTTAATTTTCTGATCTACTTTTGATGCACCACCTGTTGTAAACTAGTCTTTCCTTCTTTCTGTAAAAACCGGCCAAGAGCATGTCGGACACGCCCGAAATAGGGTTCCGTAGCTATTACGAAAAAATTAAGTAATACTTTTCTAAGGATTCGTATTTTGTATGGAATATTCCAAGTTTAGGTATATTTTATACCTTAGGCTTCTATTTACCTTAAACTATTAATAATTCTCAAGAAAATTTAACCGTTATAGTTTTTCTTGTAAGTTTGATATACTTACTACCATCCTGAATTTTTTCAAATTTTTCCTCCCACTGGTTTAGATTTTAGAGGGGGGGGGACGCTCGATTTTAATGAAAATTTGCACTTGAATATTTTGCAAACAAATCACTAAATCGAAAAATCGTTTTAGCAACCCCCTAATGGTTTTAAAAGACCTATCCAACGATATTCCACACTACAAAGGTTGGATGAGAAAAAAAAATCACCCCCGCTTTACATCTATGGGAGGTACTCTAAAAAAAATTGATTTTGAAATTTTAATTGTTACCATTTGGTCGGCATAGCTTACATATATATTCGTGCAAAATTACAACTTTCTAGCATTGATAGTCCCTGAGCAAAGACGCGGACGGACAGACAGACAGACATACAGACATGGCGAAACTATAAGGGTTCCGTATTTGCAGTTTTGGCTACGGAACCCTAAAAAAAGGTTGCCTGGAAGAGATCGCTCTTAAGCGATAAGGCCGCCTATTGGTTATCTTGTAATTTTTTCTCTGTGTATCTGTTTTCTGTATCGCTTAGGTACTATTTCTGGTGTACAATAAAGAGTCTTTGTATTGTATTGTATCGTATCGTCGTCCGATACCGATATTGGATAGGATTATGTGAACACGCTCTAAGGAGCCTTTCAAAAAAGAATTTGATTGTATATGTACGTGATGTTTCAACGTTTATATCGCCAATGTTGGTAAAGGGAATAGCGTACCTTTGGGTGAAAATTCGAACGTTTTGACTGCTCAGTTTAACGTGATTACATTACCATCCCACGTTTACTATCATCACAACGGAAGGACAAAGGAAATTTGATAACTCTAGGTACTTATTATGTTTAGTTTTCAGGTTTATCAAAATTGAACACTGGACATTATCTCTTTTAATAATACTTGCCGAAACGGTAATGAATGACGAAAAAAAAATGCCGCAAAAACGCTTAAATTTACCATCATAAGTAGCATTTTTTTTATCAAACAGCTGACAAACGAGTAGGCGGGTCACCTGATGGTAAGTGATCACCGCCGCCCATGGACGGACACCTACAGCATTATTAGGCCTGCGTGTGCGTTGCCGGCCTTAAACGACTTTAAAAAAATATCTGTCACGATCTAATAGCTACACACGATTTACCCAAGTTTTTGATTAGGACTAAAAAATTTAAGGAATATTTATTGTGGAAACCATTTAGGTACAGTAGTGGCAATGTTTGATTAGAAAAGTTCCAACAGTTTGTTCATTTAAGTACACTTTTTTATATAAGAGGAGGAAAACGAGCGCGCGGGTCACCTGATGGGAAGCAATCACCTTCGCCCATGGACATCTGCAACACTGGGGTGTCATAGGTGCGTTGCCGGCCCTTTTCGAGATTAACAGGCTAATTTTTTAGATCCCTAAGTTGTACCGCTCCGGGAATGCTGTCCCAGCAAGCTGGGACAATACCTACCTACTTGTTATACCGTAGAGGTGCTAAACATTACAAAATCAGAGTACCTTGTCGCGCTTAGCGGCTAGCGGGTCAGCTTGTAGGAGAGAAAGTTAACAATGAATTATCTGAGGACTCGATTTATTCAATTAGGCTCTCCTACAGAACGCGGCATGAGATTTCAGGGCGTAGGTTCGTACAAGTGGTTGGTTCAGGAATTACAGGCAGGCACTTCCCTTGACCCGGGTGTTCAGGTGGCGCAGGTGGAGTAGCGGCTGGACGTGCTGGTCGGAAGCCTCTTGAGCAGGTGCGCTGGCCAGGTGGTTACTGGAGGTGCAGACGTTGAGAGGACCTCGGAGAGTTCTACTCCGTAGGGAGTCTCCTGGAAAATCCATCAGCTTCAGCAAGGGCTCCGTGAGGACAGTCCTTGCCAACAGCAGCAGCCCATTCCCAGCTCTGGGCATAGGGAAAGCCTGGTTCTGGTTGCGGCGGCAATTTAGAAGGCAAGGACAGTCGTTACGGAGTTACAAAAAATAGAAAGGAAACAATAGTTTATTGAAATAAAATTCGGTTGAAGACCGTTACAGATTTAAATTAGGTATAGGAAGGAACAGCGACAGTCCGTTACAAAATATTTAAATAACGGACATAGCTAGAATTTTGAAAAATAGAAATTACACAGAGATAGAAGTTTGAGATTAAATATCAGGGCTCACCTTGAGTTCGGCGATGTGAAGGGCTTTTTATAACTGCATGCTCCTCTTAGATTGTGCTCGAAGAAAGTGAAGCTTTCAGCCGAGCTTTCCTATATAAAGGTCGTTGACCCGCGATCAGCTGTCCGAATCAGCTGATCGACTACACGCCGAAAGACGGCGAGTGTTTTATTTTTTAATAAGCTATAAATAGTCAGGAAATTAGCTGTTTTTATTCAGGACCCTTTTTGAGTATAAGTTTTTAATATAATAAAATTTAGCTAGCATTCATGTGAATATTTACGCTTTTAAAACAGCGCTCTCTAACGGTGAGTAGCAGAACTAAACACAGCTGTCATTAGGCTGTCAATAAAAATATTAGGGCTACCGCGTGACAACCTATGTATGTGATGTGACCTTTATGAAGGAAAAAATGGTGACTCCTTGAACGTGTTACAAATCGAGTGTCTTGAATTGTTCACCATTGAAACACCACTTTCTTCATAACATGCTTGAACGTAGCAACGATTTTACAAATAAAATTAAAGTTCCCTCTCATTCTTTACATTCCTATTATCGAAATCTACATCAAATGAATGACCAGCCCCAGAGCCACCAGAGAATGCGCGCAAGCAGGAACAGTAATTCACTTTTACGCAATTAGACTTAAAGCGTAACATTGATTGTAATATAAATCTCACTAAATGCGGCGCCGTCTCATTGTGAGGTCGGTGCCAAAGAGCCACCGAAATTATCTAGCAGCAAAATGATCACCGACCATATTACCAAAATGCACCGCGCTACACCAGGAAAAGTTATGTTTTATTCTCTTCCCCGCACTTTGTTTTAGCGCATAGCGGTAAGGTAAGTTTAGAGTTTTGACAAGTTTTACGCTTCTAGACGTCCCACTCAGAAATTATTTATGTCAATTACTTAGGATCCTCTAGGTACCCACCGGACTTTATATTTCAAGCTCTTACTTTTACAATGGTTTTACTGTAATTGGTACTTAGGTATTCTACGTTTCGCGCGTCACGTTTTTTGCTAGTCCTATCAATATTCATCTAGCCAGCGGCAGCCGGTTTTGGATCCAAAGTAAGAGTGAATATTATGTAGTAAATCTTTTATTTAGGTACATAATGTTGCTGTCTATCCCGCTACCTATATTTATTTTAGACGTGAATTATATGTACGGTATATGTACCTAAGTATGTGTAGTGTAGGTAGATGTATTTTTGTTGCGTTGTATTAATCTGATCTACTGCTGAGGCACCAACTGCTGTAATCTAGTCCTTACTGTAAAAAAGGTTGCCTGGAAAAGATCGCTCTTAAGCAATAAGGCCGCCTATGTATGGTTGTAATTTACTCTCTGTGTCCTGTTTTCTGTATCGCTTACTAGGTATTTGTGGTGTACAATAATATAGTCATTGTAAATGAAATTAATAAAAAAGTGGTCTCGTGTTTCGCTTCTCTGCGTCAAAACTGTGCTATCTCCAAAGTTGCGATTTTACAGATGTCACAGTTTTGTCGCAAAGGTATGCGGTTTGATTTTCAACTGTGGTCGAGTTGGAGTCAGAACTAGTGTAGCATAATGAACGATATACCTATTACCCTACTAATATTATAAATGCGAAAGTTTGTAAGTCTGTTTGTTTGTTACTCCATCACGTCTAAACCGATGAACCGATTTAGATGAAATTCGGTATACAGATAGTTTGAGTCCCGGGAAAGGACATAATTCTACACGGACAGAGTCGCGGGTAACGGCTAGTAGTAATATAAAATACTTTGGCGTTATGAAAAAAAAAACGATGAGCTATACCCAAACCTGTGTATGGAAGACTTGAAACTTTATGCAGACCGATTACTCACACTGCTAAGTTTATCAGTCAACGCAATACGAGTATCATATCAGCTAAAAGTGGCATCCAAATGTTTTCAATAATATTAAAATGGAAAATTTTGTGGTACGGTAGAAAGTTACTTTTATTCCGAAAAGATTTCGTGATAATTCAAAATTTAGTGCAGTCATTTGGCAGCGGAGTCTAGCAAAGCATCACAGCACGAGTAAGTAAGTAAGTGCACAGAAATGCGCATACTGATGTAAATGACGCGAGTTCACGAAAATATGTGTCACTGCAGTAGTCTTGGGCAACGGAAGTAAGTGCATCATTATTCATTATGCAGGAGCAAGTCCGAAATTTGACAGATGTACGCCATCTATTGGTGTGTTAAGAAAATGCTTTTTTCAGGGCAACATCATAGAGGGCGTGGATCCCAAAATACACAGAATAGGATGGATAGAGATGGAACCATTGTTAAAATGCTTATTTACCTTTTAACAAACAAAATTTACTAATGCTTTCGTTGGTTAAGTATAATAATTCTTTAGGTAAGATTATCTTGTTACTTCCTTTCTACACGAATCCTGAATATTGATTTATTAAAAACTTGCCGGTCCTCCGACTGCGCATGTTCCGCACAAACGGGTAACCAAAGGGCTGTGAATCTAAATCTGTTTAGTTTTTATATTTCGTGTAAATATGATAGTTAAGAATGTAATTTAGTAGGTACGTACCTCTTTATGTAAGAAACACAACGATGTTCTGAGGTCCGTGTTGAGTTTATAGTCACAGCATTGAAAATGGGGAACAGTCAGGGAAACGAAAAACAAAGCAAGACAGGTAAATCACCAGCGAAGGGGAAGAACTTCTTGCGAAATAGAAAATCCCCCAGCAGGGAGAGCAAGAAACATGGACGGAAAAAGAGCGGTGCGAAACGAGAGGCGCTCGACAGGGAGTTTGATAAAACGCCAGATTCCGATAACGTTGAAGTGATCGAGGCGTCAGCGTCAGATAACGACGCGGTCGAGTGCGCGTCGAAAGCGGGCGAGAGTGTGCAGTCAGAGGTAACGGTGTCCAGGTGCGGGCGGTCAGCGACCCGCGGCGGCTCCACGCCCGGCTCGTCAGTGCTCTCGGGCGCGCTCACGCCGCTCGCCGTCGAGCTCAACCAGTGCTACTACTCCGCGGAGAGCAGCGCGCACGACGCGCCGCGCACGCTGACGCCGACGCCCGCGCCCGACATGCCGCACGATGATGCCGCCTCCTCGCTCTCCGACGACTTAGAAAAAGAAGAAAAGTCTGACGTTTTCGATGACAGTGACAAAAGTGACAATGAAAAGGTTATGGGTGCGATATTGTCTGGTAGCCGTGAGCGGCCGCCGCACGAGTGCAGCCACGAGTTCCGGGAGCACCGGCTGAAGGCGTCGCCGGCGCAGAGCTCGTTCACGGTCTCGCGGCACCGGCGCGTCGAGCTGCAACCCGTGCAGGCCGTGGTCGCCGTCGCCACCGCCCGGGACCCCGACAATGGTTAGTCAAACATTTATTAATCAACCTTTTCCACAACACTACCACATATAAAACAAGTGTACCTCGTCAAAATTCAGGGCAACCAGAACATACCTAACAATAGTGTTGTGACGTTTTGTTTGCACGTGGATTTTGTGTAGAGTTTCGCGTTAGGTAGGTACATTTTTTATTCTTGTTTATAATTCAGGATAATAAAAACCGTAGCGATGTTAGTAGAGATCGCGCGTATTGTTTATGAGTTACGAATTACGAATAAACCTCAGTTCTGCAAGTGACAATGAGTTTATCATTGTGTTAAAGATTGTGTTAT
Organism: Choristoneura fumiferana; assembly: GCF_025370935.1. Classification (NCBI taxonomy): domain Eukaryota; kingdom Metazoa; phylum Arthropoda; class Insecta; order Lepidoptera; family Tortricidae; genus Choristoneura; species Choristoneura fumiferana. The sequence continues at coordinate 6,408,952 of NC_133481.1, read as the reverse complement.
CGAGATAATTCCATATCATGTAGGTACCGCTGTGCCTGAAACCGCCGGTGCGATGTAAATAACAACAAGCGGTCGTGTTTGTGGTCTCGATAGTCAGGCAACCGGTTTGTTGATGCTTGCTCGGCGATCACAATGGAAGTAACTGTTTGATTGTTTCGTTCTACCACACATTTTAGCTTAAAACATCGCGCTGTACCACGAAGCCACGATAGTCTGAATAAAACGGAATCCCAGGGAATATTCTGGAGCAAATACAAACGAAATACGTACCTGTTGTAAATATAAAGTAGACTCATTCATGCATTTATCATTCGTTTCGCAAGTCAGGCAACGCATTAGTAGTATTGGTGGGTAACGTGGCAACGAAATAAAATAAATGATAGAGCCAAAAACTGAGGCAATGTACTTAATGGAAGGAAGATTAGAAATATATAACTTAACCTTACCTACACAGTTGGAAATTATGTACGTAAATATTCGGCTCGGGCTATACGAAAATATTTTGTTAAAATTAGTGTGATTCGTCACGATAGCAGAGGGTCTGGTCTGTCATCGATGTTTTAGATCCCCACTACCTTACGTAATTTTCTTACAATACGCCAAACCTATTACTTATTCTGTGGCCATACGCAGGTATTAATTTATTCATAACTGAAGAAAGTTAGGTCTGATTGGGAAAAACTTTGTTACAGTGGTTAAATATTATAGATTTTACGGTATGGGTAAGAGTTTGAAAACATAGTTTACAAAACTTACCTTTTTAAAGAACAGATAAAAGTAGAGTTCCACAATAACTGCACTAGATAAATTGAATCTGATGTTAGTAGATTGGAAAATGCTAGAATAATAAAAGGTGGAGTACAGTCGAACAAATTGAATCATGCATTAGCATGACCCAGGGTGGAACCTTTTAATAATCAATTTCACTATGATTTCCTTGACAAATGTATGAGATGTCAACATGACACCACCCTGGGTCATGATTTAATTTGTTTGACTGTACCTATGTTGCTTACTATGGTATGGTTAGGTATGGTGTTTGAAATGTTTTGCTTATTAAAATGATCAACTTTGAAAGTATTTTAGCTAAGCACTATAAGCAGATATAAATAAATAAATATCACGGGACAATTCACACCAATTGATCTAAGTAGTCCCAAAATATGTAAGCTTAGCAAAGCTTGTGTTATGGGTACTAAGCAACGGATAAATATAATTATATAGTTAAAGATACATACTTAAATACATATTAAAAACCCAAGACCCGAAAACAAACATTCGTATTTTTCATACAAATATCTACCCCGACACGGGAATCGAACCGGGACCTCAAGCTTCGTAGTCAGGTTCTCTAACCACTAGGCCATCTGGTCGTCTAACAGTAAAAGTTGCATGATAAATAAGTAAAACATGCATCAGCGAATCTATATAGATCTAGCCTATAATCCTATTGAAGACTTTGCACGCCGTATAAAATGGATTAAGTAGGTACAAAGTAGATCAAACTGTCAATACTTAAGTAATTTATCTTTAGTAGAAGATGCGTCTGTTGAATGAGTTGAACGTCACCGTTATATTCCGGAATTTTAGCTCTAACAGGCCAAAAGGCAGTGTCGAGTTCAAACAGTTAACAGCAGATACTTCGATACCTCTCTCGACGGACGAATCTACTGTCAAGTTAGTAAATAGTTTGTACAGATACCTTGTTTTGCGGTGTTCCTTAGCTGCCGAGCCGACTGTATTCGTTTAAATAATAGAAACAAACAAAACAGAGCTTATCGATAAGCAAGTCTTGAATTCTAGTAGGCGTATTTTAGTGATCTAATGCAGGGTGAGTGAAAGAAACTCGCACAAGTGATAACTGGAGTAATATAAACCATAATTAAATCCATCACCATGGCCGAGTTAATCAAAATAATTAAATTAATTGCTATGATATGATAACCGAACGGTCCTCTGGCAAGTAAATGATTGAGAGCGAATGGAGTATTTTGCTCTTTAATAATTTCAGGCGCTGTGTTATGAGCAGGGTGACAGCGTGCAGTCAAAATCAATGTTCCCATTAGAAACTACTTAGAGCCGAGTGAATACTAAATCATGGCCAAATTCTGGTTATTCTCCTTTTTTGTCGCAGAAATGTATTAGAAAAATATCTATAGTTTAGAAAAATATCTGTCCTATATATTTATATGTCCTAGATCCAGGCCACGGCCCGCGAGGGGGGTTCATTAGCATGACTCCCATGACCCCCCCTGCATCCACCCTTGAATGTTAGGATGTTTTCGTCAGTTCCAGAGCCGGAACGACGGGCTGCGAGCGTGAGCGAGGTGCCTCTGGAGTCCAACGTGCTGCGGAAGGTGGCTTCGCTCACGCTCGAGAAACACTCCGAGCCGAGGGTACTCCGCCCCAAGTTTGTGCCGGAGAAACTCAACTTCCAACTCTACGAGAAATTCGAAGGTAAGCCGCCTTGTCTGTGGCCACAGGCATGAATTATGAGCCGCGGGTTCCAGGCCGCTTCCAATCAAAGCAACTGAAGGCATATGAAGGAGGCCTAAGTCCAACAGTGGACATCCTTCGTCTGATATGATGATGATGATGAATTTTGATAATACACAATAAAATTTTAGAGGACCTAGTGTTGTTTTTTTAAAGGAACTAAATTATTGTCCACCTAGACCCATGTAGGTACCCCCACTCCCGTATAACATGGTATAACGTTTAATAAAGTTTGTGTGCTACACTGCTCCGTGGGGGGAGGCTCCATAAGGGATTTAGGTGGGTGAATTTCGTCTTACTACAAACCATAACATATAAACAAACATGCAGTTAAATAAAAGCTAAGCTCGTAATGTAAGATATACCTATAAGTAAGTCCGCGGGCTGGAATTTAGCGCAACCGCAGGCGCCGACGCAGGGTGACCTTTACCCGCCTGTTTAAGTAGGTACGCCTGTACAAATAGTCGCACACGCAACAAATCGCTTTGGAAGTCTCAAGCGTATCTTAAAAAAATAATTTACAATATACTTATACAAAAAATGAAACTGAACTCTGTCCCTTCTTTACTACTTAGAGGTAACGAACCTACCTACAGACAGACATCATTGGTACTTACCTACTATGACAGTACATGGATCACCCTGATTACTCGTGATCAATTGATCATAAACTATGTATTTAAAAGTATATTTATAATTTTATACATGTGAATGAACGTTACGTAGTAAGTTTTTAATCTAATCACACGATAATTGTGATGATTAATATTAATTGTAAAATATACATAGTGCTAATATACTTTCTCAAACATCAAAAGTGCCTAAAGATAATTTTTATCCCTAGACAGTTTTGAATATTTCAATAAAAGTATAATAATTAATAATACCTACTGAGTGAGCCAAAACATAAATTATCGAGGGATAATAAGTATCCCAATACTCTATTGATGTGTGTATTTATACGTATACGTTTATACGTTTTAGTAAAGACCTGATAAATGCGTAAATCTTTTAAATAAAATGGTTAGTGTTGTTCATCAATAATCATTTAGAAATAACGAAGTGAACTTCACCTGCATGCCCAAGTGCAAGTAGATTTTTCATTTTAATTGAAGGTATCTAGGTCCTATAATTTAAGTGCCTTATTGAAACAGGCAAATTATCCACAATCTTGTTATGGTGAAAGAATCTAATGAACAATATCGTAACAGGAACATTCCGTATAAATGAGTAGTTTCACGCCCACTATCCAAGATGCATATTCTTATCTTTGTTAATGATTAAGTTCAGTAAAGATAGTGCTAGTCGTCAGTGAATACGTGACTAGCGACGCCTAGTGCCAACTTTATTATTTATTGTAGTAAATAGCATAAGTAATTATTAAAATAGCAATATGCAGTTATCTACGAACCGCGTTAATTTCACCAATTCGTCCATCGCTCAGTTTAACTATGTTAAATTTCTGAGCAAACACAGAGACACGCAAGATGGCATTAACGACATTGTGACCATACTCGGATTGCACACCGAGGAACACACTGCATTTGAAACTGAATTCAAGTTTACGTCCAAAAGTGACCCTGTTATAATAGATATAGTGAATACCAACAAAGAATTGATGGTCTATGAGCCTAAGAAACAACCCAGTATTACATTTTTCTATGATATACCAGTGCAGTGGTTTCGATACACAATGTTTGTGTTGAATGGGGAAAAAAGACGCATAAAAGTCAAAAGTGATGTAAGGAAAGTAGTGTTAATAGTGGAATATATTGAAAAGTGTTCAATCCTATACAGAGTTCACGTTTCAACACTGGGTTCGCAGTTATGTAAGTTGGAAGTTTTTCAAAGCACATTACTTAATTGTTTTTGTTTGCCTTCTTTATTCTCATGTCATCTCATGTCATTCTCATAATTGAAATGGGTGGGGAATAAGTAATCACTATTAACGATCAGAAACTTGTATTAGACTCAATTTTAGCTCCTATGTACAGTCAAGTATAAAAATATGAACTTATTCAAAGTTTCAAAAATAAGTAGGTACCACAGACTCATATTCCGACGCAATAAGGTCGTAGTACTTAACATACTTTTGAATAGAACTTATTTTTGCACTTGACTGTACACACATACATATTTCTAAAGCCGAGTTTAGACTTGCAAGAAAAATCGTGCAAGATGCATTACAATGGTTGGCTTTACGGCCTCGCAATGTAATGCAACTTGCACATAGAACTTGCACGATTTTTCTTGCAAGTCTAAACTCGGCTTAATATTTACCTACTGAAATACAACAAACACAAACTTTTTTGAGTAAATATTGAAATACTCCCCAAAACTTTACGTCAAAATGACAGTAAGAAACCTTCAAAGTGACAGTTGCGATGTTGCGAAAGGTAAATTCTAAACACAACAACAAAACCCAATAGTGTTTATGTTTGGATTGCTAAATTTCTGTGTTTGGAATGTTCGTTTAGTGGATATTGTTTATTTTTGTTTTTCAGGGCAGATGCTACTCAACTGGTTCATGTCATCAATTTCCGATAATAATCACTTGAAAACCCTCCTCACGTCTCAAGATCTGAAAAACCTTGGGATTCAATATTGCACGCACCTGTTGGCTGCTGGTGTTCTTCAGCAGATTTCGGATAAGGATGCCCCATCAGAAAGTATTTTTAAGGTTAGTAATAAGTCGAATTTCTCATAAACTTTGCCAATAATGATTGAAGGTAATCAACACTATCTGTCACTGGTATTGTAACCCGATTCTAGGTCATCTTGATGGTTTTGAAACGAGTCATCTAAGTTTAAGAGCAATAAAAAAAGTTGCAAATTGTGATTGCCAGACAATCATGGGCATGTTTTAAATGTAGATATAAATGTTTTTTCCAGCCTAATCTGATGTATTATTGGAGTCACATGGAGGCGCCTGTTTCTCAACCAATCACTCCTGGGCGACTGCACGCGTCAGCCTGGCCCCATGACAAAGAAGTGTACCGCAATGTGGCTCAAGACCAGTTCACAAATCTGCGTAATGTTGAAAACAACAGATTCTTTAACCAAAATAATAATGACGAAATAGCTGACATCAATGAAGCTAAAGTAGTCATAGCTCAGCTGAAAAATAGACTATTAGATTTAGAAATACAGTTAGAAAAAATAAAATTGAATGCTCAAATAGAAACAATCAACAAAAATTTAGAGAAATGTTTTCCTCAAGATGAATCAAACAAAGTGAAGTTTGCGAACAAGGAAGTCCAAACTACTTGTGAACTGAACGGACTTCCCAATAAACCTGTGATAACTTTACCTGATAATGATTCCAGTGTTTTAAGAACAAGTGTAGCAAGTGGTAGTACATTAGATGTAAGTAGTGTAGCTTGTAATACTGAAATATTTAATAATTATAAAGATGGAAGTAAAACTGAACAGAGATCTGAAAATATAGAAAATTATTGTAAGTTAAATAAAATCAGAGATTATGAAGAAACAACAAGGAATGGAGACAAATCTGAAAATGATAGCAATGAATTGAAAATTGAAGAAAAAGATAGAAAAGAAGGTTCTGGAGATAAAGCTGTAACTGTTTCACAGCATGGCTCTATGGAGAGTTCCTCAGAGGCTTCCTTTTTTAGTATAAATAATTCCACCGAGCTAATTACTAGCAAACATGAAAGTTCCTCAGACATAATTAGGAAAGACAATGTATTAAAACCTGTATTAAATTCTACAAACATTCCAACTACTCAAATATTGTATCAAAATAATGAAGCAAATACTACTGTAGAAAGAGCCATGATTTCAATGTCAAATCAAACTGATAAGGCTTCACCTGAGGCTGACTCTAGGGAGGTGGGGATTCAACGAAAATGGGGGCCTCATCTGGTTGAGCCCAGTGTGATTGTCAAGGCAACACCACCACCCGCTCCTCCACAGCCCGAGTCACTAGAACCAACTACAGATCCACCCATATCTATATTACAAAATCATACTGCATTATCTGTACTGAAAAATGAATGTTCAAATACACCAACATCGCCAGTGACTCCAATAGCTCCTGGGCCTCCATCATTGCCACCTACTGCTAAACTGGATCCTGCGCTACCAACATCCCCTTTAATTAGGTCACCACCTGCACCTTTACAACCTCAAATGCCTAAAATGAGTCCACCTCCACCACCACCACCGCCGCCGCCGCCGCTACCGGAAGTAAATATGCCGCCACCTCCACCGATGTCAGAAATAGGCCCCCCACCGCCCCCGCCGCCACCTATGCCTGAAATGCTTGGGATGGGCTCATCACCTACACCAATGTCTGGTACGGAATTCCCGCTGCCACTTACAATGGGCCCCCCACCGCCGCCGATGCCTGGGATGGCCCCCCCGCCGCCACCGATGCCCGGGATGGGCCCCCCACCACCTCCGATGCCTGGTATGGGCCCACCGCCGCCGCCGATGCCTGGTATGGGTCCCCCACCGCCACCGATGCCTGGTATGGGCCCACCGCCGCCGCCGATGCCTGGTATGGGTCCCCCACCGCCACCGATGCCTGGTATGGGACCCCCGCCGCCACCGATGCCTGGTATGGGCCCTCCACCGCCACCGATGCCCGGGATGGGCCCCCCACCGCCACCGATGCCCGGTATGGGCCCTCCACCGCCTCCTCCGCCGGCTTCCTTCGGGGGTCCACCGCCACCAGGGCCACCACCGCCCATGGGTCCCGTGCCCTTCCCTGCACCGCCGGCCGGTGGCTGGAACATGCAGCGATCAAGTAAGTTTAACTTCTTCGCCATTTATTTTATTTCCTATTAATATAATTCTTATTACGTTATCCATAAACTGTACGCTTTCAGGCTTGAGAAAGATTCCGGTAAAACCTGCGGCACCCATGAAACCATTATATTGGACTCGAATTTTAGCCCCACCAGTGCCAACCTTGCAGGGTGAAGTGGTCTCCCCACCATTGAAACCTCTCTGGTTAGAAATAGAAGAAACTAGCTTAGACAATATTGACGAATTCACGGATCTCTTCTCAAGACAAGTTGTTAAAGCACCTGTAAAAAAGAAAGTGGAAGTGAAGACTAAGATTCAACCAGTGAAGATATTAGAAAGTAAGCGGTCACAGAATGTGGGTATACTAGCACAAAGCTTGCACGTCGAGTTTTCGGAAATCGAAAATGCCATATACAACTTCGATACGTCCGTAGTGAGTTTAGAAGCATTGCAACAGATTTATGAGATGGTAAGTGTTTTCATTCAACCAATATTTAAAAATGAGACACTTTTCAGTGCAATTCCTTCACAGATCTAACAAACATATGCTAAGTATCTCCACTTTTATGTATGTATGTATGTATACTGTATGTAAGCCCTTTATTGTACAAAAAGCGGAATACATTTGACAACCGTTGAGATACAATGTACTAATATGTATGGTTGGTGAAATTATTCCTTTAAGAACCTTTTGGTGGATCACTGAATCATCTTGAGATTGACTTTGAACAATAGTAGGTAACTACACTAAGAAATATGTTACTTCATTGTTCTAGAGAGCGTCTGAAGAAGAATTAAGTATGATAAAGGAGCACTTGCGAAGCAAGCCGGATGTGCCATTAGATAAGCCAGAAGCATTTTTACACGACCTCTCCGGAATACCAAATTTCGCCGAGCGTATCTCCTGTTTTATGTTTCAAGCAGAATTTGAGGACGCTGTTAGCACAACGATGCACAAATTGGACAACTTGAAGCACACGTGCGAGGTAATTTACTTTAAAATACATTTTATTATAAAATAGGATGGCAAACAAGTGGCCCTCCTGATGGCAACACTAGATCGCCGGTGCGTTGCCAGCGTGTAATGCCGAGATAGAATAATGTGCCAGTAATTTTACATGAAGAGTAATACCACTAATATCATAAATGCGAAAGTTTGTAAGTCTGTTTCTTTATTTGTTTGTTTGTTACTTCATCACATCCGAACCGCTGAACCGATTAAGATGAAATTCGGTATACAGATTGTTTGAATCCTGGGAAGGACATGGGAAAGTTTTATCCTGGAAAATTGCATAGTTCCCGCGGGATAGTGAAAGCCGAATTCTACGCGAACGGAGTCGCTGGTGACGGCTACTAAATCATATTTGTTGTATTCTGTTGTTGCAGTTCCTGACCACGAGCGAAGCTCTGAAAAAGGTGTTCGCGATAATCCTGACTCTGGGCAACTACATGAACGGCGGCAACGGTCAGCGCGGCCAGGCTGACGGGTTCGGCCTCGAGATACTCTCCAAACTCAAAGATGTTAAGGTACTTTGCCGGGTTGGCTTCAACTAGAGATATGCGAGGATGTATTGCAAGGAATATGTTTCTCATGAACCAATAGAAACGCTTTATTTACCTATCCTCGCTCCGCTCGACTGTTTCCACTTGTGCTGTGCTGTTCGAAGATAGGTTTCTAAATAAAGCGATCCTATTGGTTCGTGACAAACACATTCCTCGCAACACATGCTCGCACATCTCTGATGGAAATACAGCCTTAAACTAGTTTGCTAATGTCGTTCTCGTTCGGAACTTGAAACAAAAGATTGGCTTTGAATCTTCAGGAAAACAAAGAAAACCGACGAGTCCCGAGCGACATTACTATTCTGGTTATACTGTACATTGTAGTCCTTGACACTGACTATGCATTGACATATGGTAATCATTCTTTCTTTCTCGTGGGCTAATGAAAACTGACGCGCTGCCGCCGCCAACTTAGACAAAAAGCTGCGGAGATTTTTCTCGCACATACAAACAGCTTTCAGCATCTGTTTTCGTCGGCTTTACTTTATAGATTTTTTTATAATGTGATCGCAGTCGAAGCGTTCTAACGTGACGCTGCTGCACTTCATCGTGCGCACGTACCTGCGCGTGTGCGGCGGCGCGCTGTCGGGCGCGTGCGCGCTGCCCGTGCCCGAGCCGGGCGACGTGGCGCGCGCCGCCGCCGTCGACTTCGCCGCCGCCGCGCAACATCTGCAAGCGCTCACTGAACAGCTCGCCGGTACGACAACTATCTACCATCCTATTCTAGGGGTTAATCAACTATTTACTCTTGTTATTCTATCCACGCAGCTCAGTAGACATCAGTGCTACACTTGCTTATAAAAATGATTGCAATGTATATAGCATATATGTAGGATTGTTTGAAGGAAAACTAAATTTTAATTAAAGTAGGAAATTTTTTATTTAAAAATTAAAACTGAATATCGTTAAAAAAGCAAGAACAGACAGAAAACACAACTAGCGCATAGGCTCAGCTGATCGTAACTCGAAACTCTTTTACTCATTCCCTCGCCTCATTCGCTCCGCAGTAGTCTTCATTCGGTCGCTGTAGCATGCTTAGGAGATGAGCCACAGATCCTAACTTTTAGTAGATTTGTACCCCATAAAATCGTACTTATAAGAAGTGACCCCAGAAACGTTACCATGGCAACCAGCTACACTGAAAAGTTTATTGACCACAGACATCGGTCGGTTACACGCTCGTTCTGGTAGTTCAATCCATCATTCTGGTCGGAATGGCGACAGAATTACCGTGTAACCCTCTCAAACTTACAGACTGATGGTTGAGACTAATGAAAATTAAATGTTTTCAATAATATTTGGCAATCCGATGTGAATGACAGAAAATCAGAATGACGGACTGAACTGACGCCAGAATAAGCGTGTAAACGAAGTTATAGGTAGTCTGTTTGCCAACAGTTGATAAAAATATAAGGTCAACCGAGGCTATGTCGTCTACGGGGCTAATGCGTCCATTCTTATTATCATAACAAAATCATCCTTTAGAACCATTCACACCATTTTTTTAAAGGCTTTGGTACTAAAAGTACAAATAATGATCACTAAATGTCGTGGCTGAGCTCTTTTTTTTAAGTAATCCGCCATCATATGAGTAATTTCATTTTGACTCCTCTTGTGTGCCAACACGTGCATTTGTACCTAACAAAATCTCAGTGTCTTTTAGGAATTACTAGTAAAATGGGTATGGGCCACATGAGC
>NC_133481.1:6384444-6391311 GCF_025370935.1 Choristoneura fumiferana | reverse complement strand
GCCTGTAATATTGTCTATGGTCCAGAGAGGTTTATTAAAAAAATAAAATTATTGTCAATGGACGACCGACAAGGAACTGCACGAGACGTGTTTAATTTCTCTCCCATTTAATATTAAATAATAAAAATATAATCCTCTCCGCGCCCCAACACATGGTGTCAGAAGTCGGCAATGGAGAGAACTACGGACACAAGCAAGGTACGCAATATTGTTCTTGCCAATGGCCTTAAGCCATTTTGCCTGGCTAAAGAGAACGGCGGCAAAGAGTGCGCAAATTCGCAGAAATGGAAGTTGTGGAAACAAAAGTTTATGATATTTTTTGAAGCTAATGACCTAGAGAACGTACCAAATCAAAAACAAATAGCGATATTTTTAAATTCCATTGGAGATGAAGGACTCGAGATATTCAATTCATTTAACGTTGACATAAAAAAAGAAACACTACCCTCCTTATTGGAAAAATTCGATTCAAAATTTAACGAATACAAGAATACAACCGTTGAGAGATACAATTTTTTCACAAGGTTTCAAAAACAAAACGAAAATTTGGATGAATATGTTACATGCTTAAATAATCTATCAACCAGTTGCAAATTTGAAAACTTAAAAGATTCGTTAGTCAAGGACATGTTCATAATCGGAATAAGAAATAATCAAATCAAGGAAAATTTGTTACAAAAACAGTTAAAAGACATAAATGAAGCAATAGAAGTCGCAAAAACAATGGAATTATCGTGTCAAAGATCGAAAAAATTGGGAAATGAAGAATCAGAGATAGTTCAAGCAATATATCGAAATACCCACACAAGCAGAAATCCTACTCCAGGACGTCCAACAAGATCAAAATCCAAGCCAGACTTTCAAAGAAATTACCGGAACAAGAGCAGCAGTCGAGAACAAAGACCTACAAATTCTTTTTCAGCACATTTCAGGGCAAACAGCAAATCAAGGGCAGCGACATAGTCTGTAAAAGATGTGGCCAGCAGCATCGAGTCAGATGTCCAGCACAAGGGAAAATCTGTTCAATTTGCAAAAAGCCAAACCATTTTGCATTATGTTGTTACTACAAAGACCAAAGTAAAAATAACAGAAATGTAAGTTTTATTAATTTAGAAAATTCAAATGAATCTGACATTAATAATGATAATAATTTTTCACACGATTATGTAATTAATATAGTAAATAATTGCCATGATAATAATTCGTCAAATTGGAAAATTAATTTAAATTTTTGTAACCAACGATTTAGTTGTCAAATTGATACTGGAGCAGATATTAACGTAATTTCACTAGATATTTTGCAACAATTAGAAAAAAGCTGCAATATTAAAATTCCAATTCAAAGTGCATATGATAACATTTTTACATTTTCAGGTCAATTAATTGAAAACTTAGGTAGGGTCATGCTGGATTGTTCATTTGACAATGGACGATGTGTCAACATTATGTTTACTGTCGTTAAATGTAAGTGTGCAACAATTTTGGGCTGGAAAACTTGCGAGGACTGTGGTATTGTTAAAAGACTGTTTGAACTTACAAATACACAAAATACTAACCAAAGGTCAGTACAAGCAATCATTGAGAATTACTCTGATGTATTCGAAGGGTTAGGATGTTTACCGGGTGAAGCTCATTTGGATTTAGACAATAGCATTACACCAAAAATTTGCCCGGTACGCAGAATTCCCTTTGCATTACACCCTAAACTTAAATCTGAATTAGATAGAATGGAAGAACAACAGGTCATTCAGAAAGTAACCAAACCAACTCCATGGGTCAATGCTATAGTACCAGTAGAAAAACCTAATGGAGGATTACGAATTTGTCTTGACCCGAGGAATCTTAATAAAGCAATAAAAAGACCTCACTTTCCTTATCCTACCTTAGATGATTTGCGATCAAAAGTAGCTGGTGCTGCAGTTTTTTCCAAATTGGATGCGAATTCTGGGTATTGGATGATAAAATTAGACTCTGAGAGCAGTGACCTCTGCACATTTAGTACTCAATTTGGCAGATATAAGTTTCTTCGATTACCTTATGGCATTAACTCAAGTGGTGAAATCTTTCATAGAATTATGACAGATTTGTTTGGAGAGCTACCTGGCGTTCTGATATTTGTTGATGATATTCTGATATATGGTGTAAACCAAGCAGAGCATGATATAAGGTTAGAGAATGTCTTAAAAAAGGCTAGAGAAGTTAACTTAAAATTTAATAGGTCTAAGTGTCAGTTCAGTAAGACAGAAGTAACATATGTAGGACACATTTTTAACAAAAATGGTATTTCAGCAGATAATTCTAAGGTCGAAGCTATCATGAAAATGCCTAAGCCAGAAAATGTCAAGGATCTCCAAAGATTTTTAGGCATGGTAAATTATTTAGGTTCATATATACCCAACTTAGCTCATGAAACCAGTATTCTTAGAGATCTTCTTAAAAAACAAAACATATGGCAGTGGACGCATAATCATGATAAGCAATTTTTTAATTTAAAACAACTAATTTGTCAATCACCTGTTCTAGTGCACTATGATGTTAAAAAACCAGTCCGAATGTCAGTTGATTCTAGTCAAAGTGCTGTAGGTGCAGTGATTTTTCATGGGAAAAACCCTATTGCTTACTCTTCCAAATCTCTTACAAAAACACAACAAAACTATGCTCAAATAGAAAAAGAATTATATGCAATTGTTTTTGGATGCAAAAAATTTCATCAGTATATTTATGGTAAAACTACTCATGTAGAAACTGATCATCAGCCTCTGGTAACACTGTTCAAGAAGCCACTTTCAGATGTCCCAGCACGTCTGCAAAGAATGATGATAACATTGCAGTCATATGATCTAATAGTTTCTTACACAAAAGGCACTGAAATGTATGTGTCTGATACATTGTCAAGGGCTCCAATTATGAACACAGAGGTAGATGAATCTGATTTTGATGACTTAGAGAACAAAATGATCCGTCAAATTAAATTATTAACTTCTAATTTAGCTATAACACAGAATAAATTACAGGAAATTGTGTGTCATACAGGGTCAGACATGGTCTTACAAAAATTAAAAGAATACTTTAAGACAGGATGGCCAAACAGCAAACAACAATGTGACCCATTAACTTTGCCATATTGGAATAGTCGTGATGAAATTCATGTAATAGATGAAATAGTTTTCAAAAATCAGTCTGTAATAATTCCCAAATCAATGCGGTCAGAAATATTGGAAAAATTGCATGAAGGTCACATGGGAATGGAAAAAACCAAAAACTTGGCACGTGGTGTAGTATTTTGGCCAAATATTTACCATGATATTGAAATGAAAATAAGACAGTGTGAAGCTTGTGTGACATACAGTTCAAATAAAACAAAAGAAACATTATTAAGTCATGAACAGCCAATTTTGCCATGGCAAAAAATAGCTACAGATTTATTTGATTATAATAATAAAAAATATCTTCTGGTAGTGGACTACTATTCTAATTATATTGAAATAGCTCATTTAAACACTGATCATCGCAGTCAAACAGTCATAAATCATTTAAGATCAATTTTTGCTCGACATGGTATCCCGCTGCAACTTGTGAGTGATGGTGGTCCTCCATACAATTCTCAAGAGTTCCAAAAGTTCACAAAGGACTGGGATATAGAGCACATTACATCTAGTCCACACTTGCCAAGGTCCAATGGTCTTGCAGAAATTTCTGTAAAAATAATAAAAAATATATTTAGAAAGTGTGAAAACTCAGGTACAGATTTCTATATAGGTCTATTACAGTATAGAACAACATCTAGGGGAAAATTAAAGTCTCCATCTGAACTACTTATGTCGAGAATACTAAGAACTAAATTACCTATAAAAACTAATAATTTGAAACCTAAAATTGTCAAATTTTCTGATCATATAAAAGATAAGTCTGAAATAATGGAAAAAAGAAAGTCATATTATGATAAAAGTGCTAGTGAACCTAAAGAATTTCATCCAAATGATGAAGTATATTATAAGAAAAGTCCTAAAGATCTAGCGTGGTCAAAAGGATGTATTTTGTCTAAGTCAAACTTTCCTAGGTCATACCTAGTGAAAGGTGAAAATGGTACAATATATAGAAGAAATACACAACATATTAAGTTGTATAAGTCATGTCTATCACAGTCAAATGATGAAGTCAATGAGTCAAATGGTCATAATCGTCACAGTCTTGTAAACAATAACAGTCAAAAAATGTCGGGGTCACAGTCTGAACAGTCAAGTCGAACATTTAAAGTCAATAAACATAAGTCAAAGTCAAATGATGAAATTGAGTCTAAAAGTCAATGTTCAAGTCAGTATGAAAATTATTTGAAGGGGAAGGATAATGTGAGATATCATTATTTTATTCCAGACTATTTAATTAATGCTAAAAATCAAGTGTCAAATTATATAAATGAAAGTCAAAGTAATCATTCCAAGACTAATTCTATGAATGATACTTTTATGTCTGTCGAGTCGAGTCAGTCAAATAATATAATAAGTTCTTTGAATGAGGAAAATGTACAAAGTCCATCGAATGATAATAATGTATTGAGTCCGTCAAGTGATCAAAATAATTTGTCAAATAATCATTCAATCATAAGTCCAATGTCTAGCTCGTGTTTCGAGTCTGATACTTTACAGTCTCCATTATTTATAGAAGTCAATGAGGACGGTCAAGATATCCAATTTTTATCTGAAAATCAATTAGTCATGTCTCCATCAGATATACAGTCAAACTCTAACTCTAGTAGTATAAAAAACTTACCTGAAATGATGGATATTGCGGTCAGTAGCAATACTCCTGAGTTGAGGTATAGCTCTAGAGGAAGATTATTAAAACAAACAAAGAAACTGGATTTGTGACTATATTTTATTGTAAAATTACATAACAGCTTATAACTAAAAAACACTAAATATGACGATGTTAACACTGATAATTTAATTTAAAATTGTGACATGTATTATTTGATTTCATAAACTCTTATTCACAATAGTAAGATGTTGAATTGAATTGTATTGTAATTAATTGAATAATCAAATTTATAATTTAAATATTAATAAACAATGTCAAAATGATAAATATGGAAATGTCACTGAAATGTCATTAATGTCAAAATTTATTTTTTTTTCTTTAAGAAAGGGCATGTAATATTGTCTATGGTCCAGAGAGGTTTATTAAAAAAATAAAATTATTGTCAATGGACGACCGACAAGGAACTGCACAAGACGTGTTTAATTTCTCTCCCATTTAATATTAAATAATAAAAATATAATCCTCCCGCGCCCCAACACACATTGAAAACGCGTTTCAAAATTCATAAATAGACCTGGATAATAAATCTCAATCTTTACCAATTTTGTCGAATAATACAATGATTATACTTAACATTATCTACGATGTAGCGTAGTGTAGTGGCGAGGGGTGAGATGTTTAAGTAGGCAACTCGGACTAAAAGAGCACCTAATACGGTATTTGACAACTCCTGATTTTGCCATATCTTAATATTATTATGAAAATATAGATAAACAGATAGTGTTTAGCGAAGAGAAAATTTAAATCGGTTGAAAATTGGATTTATAGTGATTTTTTGAAAAATCTAAATACCTGTCTCTTTCTCAAACGCTTTTCTCTATGCAGCAAGTATGGCGGTACTGGCGTGTGACGTCACATGCCAGTATGTCTTTCTCTGTCTAATCTTGAATTTCAAACCTGTATAACTTTGTTATTTGTAAAGATAGCTTAAAAATTGTTTTTCTATTCGATAACAGGCATTGTGTAGTTTTAAATTATAAAACATATACGAAATAGTCAAATACCGTATTATGGGCAAGTGAGAGAAGCGCGTCGTCTTTGGGCGCAAATCCTCGTCATTAGTGTAAGTACCTACCTACATCACCTTTCCCATACCGTATTTGACTATTTTTTATACGTTTTATAAATTAAAACCTCACAATGCCTGTTATCGAATAGAGAAACCATTTTTAAGCTACCTTTACAAATAACAAAATTGTAAAGGTTTGAAAGTCAAGATTAGAGTGATGTCACACGCAAGTAGCGCCATACTTGCTGCATAGAGAAAAGCGTTTGAGAAAGAGACAGGTATAAGTATAGATTTTTCAAAAAATAATTATAAATCTAATTTTCAACCGATTTAAGTTTTCTCTTCGCTAAACACTGTCTGTATATAGGTATCTATATTTTCAATAATATACAAGGTGTTAATTATAATATAACTGAAAACCAGAAAGTAGTTTGCTCAGAATCGATTACACTATGTTCTAAATTAGGTTGTGTGTTTTAAAATCCTTTTTTTATTGCGCCCAGTCTAAAAGTTACGACTGCAACATGCGCCAATTAAATATTTCAGCGAGGTTGCATACTATTTCGATAATTTAATACTGGCCATTTTGCTGTCAATGTGTGATTTTCTTCTAAAAACGTCAAAGCGCAAATGACAAATAAAAAAAAAAAAATAAAAAAATATAAGTGTAGAGTTAGAAATTACTGACTTAGCAAAACACACGAATACTTATCTTTTAAAATAATGGTGGTATTCAAAAATAAATGCAATCAACTGACTTAAAATGAAAAAATATTTTTTTTTTGTCTGAGGTTTTCAGTTAATTAACACCTTGTATTAGACATGGAAAATTCAGGAGTTTTCAAACACCGTATTCTTGACATCTCTGATGTCTACCTACTATTTACAAGGTAACAAACAGAGAGGTACTTTCATATAAGTATCGTGTTGTCTTCATGTTGTCTACCTGATCGAATTAACATACTAGAAAATACCTATCAAAATTTGTGAACATTTATGCGAAATTTTAATTATAATTATACCTACCTAACGAATACTCG
>NC_133481.1:6378006-6384344 GCF_025370935.1 Choristoneura fumiferana | reverse complement strand
TACTGTTAACTCTTCGGGCGTTTATTCGTTTTTGAAGCAATTTTTGAACATCGTCTTCATAACATATCCCGGAATTTGCACAGATCCCGTGGGATGGCGATAAACGAATCAGCGCAGACGAAGTCGCGGGCAGCAGGCTATTTTTTTCATTAGACCCAAAATCTTAACCGCTAGTCTAGAAACAGGTATTTTAGCACGAGGTTTTCATGCAACGAGAACGAAGACAATCATTTAATTTTAGCGATCTCAATGGGAAAAATTTCAATACAACAGCCGGATTTAATTCAAATGAGCGAAGCCGCGGGTAAATTGCTAGGGGTTTCATTTAAGCTTTTAATTTTAAATTCATGAGAATAGTACTTATTAGGTATATTCAAGCATAAAGTTGTTATAAAGCATTAAGGTGGTCTTCGAGAGTTACTGTGCCTCCCTCGTAGCATCTGCTTTGCCCGGAAATCTATTAATTCCGCCGACGGGAATATATTACTTGCAAGCAAATACAGACAGAGTTAAATAAATTACGGCGCTAGGGCCTGCTTCACCGCTCTCTGCCAAGTTGCTGTTGTTTTCAAACTTTGCTATCAAACTTCACTTTTTTTATTTCTGATTTTTGTATTTTTACGGTTTTTTATTGAAAAAACCAGAACAGCTGGATCAAATCCGATTGTCCCGGATTGACGAAGACCCGGGTTACAGTAAAAAAAGTGCAGCCTTTCTTAAGTGGTGCGCAAAAATTTCAATTCTTTATTTTTAGTTATATTTACAGACAGATTTAACTTTTATTTAAACCGATTTCCAGACAAAGGGCTTGTTTCCCTATTCTTTGATAAATTGTTTGTTTTGTCCAAATAAACAGAGAAGGCATCACACATATTCGTCAAATAAAAGATATCAGTGTGGTCAAACAGGCCTCAAGATAATACAAAAAAATAATGGTTTTTCCAATTTCCAAGATGCCACAGAATAGGTACAATACTGGCATACAAACAAATATGCAGTAAAGGTTTACTAATAAGGAATCATTAAATAAATGAGAGAATATTATATTAAGTTAAGAGATGTTTTTATGTGATGAGTCCCGGATGCACGCTCAAATAATGCACAGCCTGATAATCCGTGCATATTATTATGTTCACGGATTATCATGCCGTGCATTATCAGTTATCACCCCGTTCCGAACTAGCACGAGTGTAATTAATGTATGACTTGTTAATGCACGCTCAAATAATGCACGGCATGATAATCCGTGCTTATGTACATTTGTTTTTCGTGTACACCGAATATTAATAAATTTAGTAGAAAATAACTTAATTTGGTCCTGGCGCTTCGCCGGCCGCTGCCGCGGCACGCTCGCTCGGCTGACGCTCGCGCATTGTGGTCACAATCAGACCTAACACAAATCTATGGTCATTCGAATCTATTGGATTTAGATTATCACGTCGTACATTATCACTACGTACCTACATTACAGCGCGCGCAATAGGTATTTTGTACGCCCTGATAATGCGCGACCATAATATTGAACGGCATGATAGTCGGAAGCAAAAATGCTTCGGATTATCACGTCGTACATTATTGCGCGTACATTCAGAGTTGAACATTATTGTTTCCCATGAGTCCCTGCTATATTTCTATTAGGCAGGCATCTAATTAACTTATGGATAAGAGTACCTAATAAAAGAACAACCACACTGCCATTAACTACAATAAGTACCTAGTAAAAAACCAGTGCTGTCCACGGAACTACCTTATCTACCGGATTTAAAAACCGGATCGAGGATGTGTTACATAAACAAGTGTTGCGAATACGATGAAAATAAGAGAAAGCATATAATTCATAATAACTAACAATACACAAAAACGTCTTTTATGACGAACTACTTTTTGTCAAAACCCTTTGAAAATCATTAAAAGCATCTACCTACTCCAGTAACTATGGATGGATAATAAAATATCCATTTCTTTTGCTTTAAGATAAGCTCAAAGCTTAATTCGATCTCGCGATTGGTTTCATTGCAATTTTGCTTAATAAGCCGAACCAGCAATCTCTACCTAAAACTTTTAATGATCTGACAAATGCAAAACGAGCTTTAAAACTTTTTTGGTAAAACTTCCGATTATGTATTGAATTTTACTTATATTAGGTACTTGACTTTTATAGCGGGTTTGTATGGGTACTTAATTGTCTTTTGGCGTTCGTGTCGTCATAGTGTTTTGTATGTTTTAGTTTTTAAATGGGTCCCACTGAAAAACTATTTTTATTTTTTCCATCTAATGTAGATTTATGTGTATCGAATATGTGTAAATAAATGTTTCTCTCTCTCTCTGTTTGCAAGATTGTTAACTGATCTTAATTGAAAAAATAGCATGAATTAAAATGTAACTTATTTAAATGTAACCTTCTTATATAGATAAATATAAAATAAATTTTATCAAAAAAAATGTTTAATCTGCTTGATGATATTATGAAATTTAACTAAAGAAAAGGGAGGAGCCTTCGTCAATTTGTAAGATTTAGGTCAATGGATAATCGGTGAGTTTTTTTGTTTTGGCGACTCTGATTATTTATAGATATTTGATGATTTTTTTTCTTTTATTTTAGAGCAAGGGTAGGTAGAGAATTTATTTTTAACCGAAAGGCCGCTATATAAATCAAGCACAGTGTGTTCAAAGGCCGTCTACAAGCAGCCAAGCCTTGAAATGTGGAGCCACCAAAATGAGCATCAAAATGCCTTCACGAACAAAAATAGCCGGAACTATGAAAAGAATGAGAAATAGTTTTCTTTAACGCTATTATCATTAAATGTATTCTTAAGTGAATAGGACAATGTTTTTTAACGTAACGAATTATCCTCGAAGTACATCTCGCTGCTTATCAATTAAAACGGCCCAACTCAAAATCGAACTTTTTTCAGTAGAGCGAATTAAAAATAAAACAAATTTAATTTTGGAATATCTTGTATTAAAATGAACTTAAAAACATTCTTTTATGTGCTATTAAGTCCCTTGGTTAATCAAGAATAGCTGCAGTATAAACTTATAATGAAATGGCACATCTTTATAACAATAAAATAATAAAAACAGTGACTACTTTGAGTTAAGTCTTAATATTTTTAATATTATTATGAGCAAGAACGTCACAACTCGTAATACTTACACAGTAATACAAGAATGTATGACAAATAACGACCTATTTGTCTTTAGGTCATGTGATAAAGTAAATTTTATCATGAATAATGTCGTATCAGATTTTGTGCACAAAATATAACATAAATTTCTCTTTAATAACGACCCATCATGTATTGCGCACAAAATTTTACATCAAAATTATTGTCAACAAGGTCTGAACACAAGTTCCGACGTCGGAGAAGGTCTAGATTTTGTTTTTAATTGCACATAAACGTTTGCGATACTTTCAATTATTCTCATTAATTACCTTTTATCATAATACAACACCTATTTAAGCATATAAAATCACATTATTATCACGAGATTTATAATATTTACCGTATTAAAGACTTTTTAGTGTATTTTAGAATAAAAAATTGAGTACTTCAAAAACACAACATAATTATACTGAGCGGCAAAAAATTTGGCCCTCAAATGTATGCAGAATCGGTAATTTTGTAAGAAGGGTGGGCCAAATTTTGCGCCGCTGAGTATAATGATAAAACTTGTTACTAATCAAAATAAAATTCTCCAGATAAGAACAAAATCATCTTCTAGGACATGGAATACTTTTCATCCCGGTCAAGAGTTCCTGTGGGATAAAATTGACTAAAACATCATTATCATCCGTAGGACGTAGGACGTCCACTGTTGGACATAGGCCTCCCCCATAGGCTTCCAGTTGCTTCTGTTGGAAGCGGCCTGCATCCACCGTGAACCCGCAGCTTTAACCAGGTCATCCGTCCATCTCGTTGGTGGACGTCCTACGTTGCGTTTGTCGATTCGCAGAATTCGCTTTTCAGTCCCAACGACCATCTGTTCTCCGTGCTATATGGCCTGCCTATTGCCACTTCAACGAGCTGATTCGCTTGGCTATGTCGCTTGGCTATGTGACCCCCGTTCTTCTACGTATCTCCTCATTTCTGATTCGATCCCGTAAAGAAACTCCGAGCATAGCTCTCTCCATAGCTCGCTGAGCAACTTTGAGCCATTTATAAGGCCAATAGTGAAGCACCACGTCTCGGATCCATATGTCATCACTGGCAAAACACACTGAACTTTCGTCTTAAGGCTCTTTGGGATTTTGGACGAAAAGACGTTGCGGAGTTTCCCAAACGCTGCCCATCCGAGTTGGATTCGACGATTGACCTCCTCCTCCAAGTTGGACCTACCTAATTGAACGGTATGTACTAGGTATACATACGCGTCAACAACTTCAAGAACCGAACTCTCAACCATAAAAGGGGCAGTCACCACACGGACATTCGACATAAGCTTCGTCTTGTCCATGTTCATTTTGAGGCCTACCCATTGGGAGACTCGATTGAAGCCTTCAAGCATCGTGCTGAGTTCTTCCATCGACTTTGCTGTGACCACAATACCGTCGGCAAATCGAAGGTGCGTAATGTATTCGCCGTTGACATTGATGCCTAGTCCTTTCCATTCCGGAAGCTTGAAGGTGTTTTTCAAAGTGGCAGTAAACAGTTTTTGAGATATGACATCTCCCTGTCTTACGCCTTTTTTCAAGGGAATCGCCTTGGAACTCTGTTCCTGTACTCTGACCTCGGACTTAGACTCGGACATAGTAGCGTTTCTATACAAATACATCAACACTTCGATATACAGATAGTCATATGGCATCGCTGGAGAGTTTCAAACACTGCCTATGTTTCGACCGAATCAAAGGCTTTCTCGTAGTCCACAAACGCTAGACATAGCGGCAAGTTAGACTCTTCGGTCTCCTGTATGACCTGCTGCAGCATGTATGTGGTCTACGGTACTATGGCCTTTTGGAACCCAGCTTGTTCGGGTTGTTGGAAGTCATCGAGCCTGTGTTCGAGACGATTTACAATGACCATGGAAAACAGCTTATAAACATGGCTCAACAGCGAGATGGTCCTGTAGTTCTTCAATAAGGTGTTATCACCCTTCTAGAAGAACAACTTAACACCACCACGCTCTTGTTCCGTGCTTCTGGCGTTGTACCTTCGAGCAAGACTGAATTAAAGATCCTCTGAAGGATTTTAAGGAACGGTGATCCGCCCGCCTTCAGAAGCTCTGACGGCGTGATTCCGTCCTCACCCGGCGCCTTATTGTTCTTAAGCTGTTTCAAGGCCATCCTTATCACATACAGGCTGATATCCGGGATATTATTCTTATTAATAAATCCGAGAAGACCTTTCTTCTTTTGCTCTGCCACTGCAAGTTTTTGTTGCTAATCATCTCTGAAACCAACCAACAATATTTTAGTTTAACGTGATAGCGTGATAAACTAGTCAATTAAATATAATACTACTAGCTGTTGCCCGCGACTTTGCTCGCGTAGAAACCCTTTATCTCGGAAAATTCGTATTTTCCGGGAAAATAAGTATATATCTTAGGCCTCAAGTTATCTCTGTGCCAAATTTCATCGGGATCGGTTTAGTGGTTTGGGGTGTGAAAATGTAACAGACAGACACATAGATAGCGTTACTTTCGCATCTGTATTATTAGTAAAGACTATAACATAGCGTAGTGCCAATTCACGCTTGAATAAATAATTTGTTTCGTAAATAGTGGCTATATTTGCTTTAAATAAACTAGTTATGAGTATGGTCTATGGTGCATAGTGTCCCAATTAGCTATTATATCATTTAAGTATGGCTTACTTTATTCGATAGACAGGCATATTTTGCAATGTTAACAATAAAAATCGTTTTCCGTTTCGTAAATATAGGCTAAATTCTACATATGACATAAGTAGTATACTTACTTTTTCATGAAGAATGTTGCACTTCGTAATGTAACACTATTGCAAAAAAAAAGGCACAAATAATTAGCTTCCCTTTTCGTAAAGATGGCTGTATTTTGCGATGCAGCATTATTGCATAAACAATAAGCAACGATCCCGCGGGTTATTTCGCGATGTGCCGTTGTTCACCAGAGAATCGTAGTGAAGTTGTCAAAAACCGCGGCGCAACTGGCATGCGGCCGCTCTTACCGATAAAATAGCGTCGAGTTCCAACCAATCACATAACGGCACATTGCTGCCACGGGGTCATTTTTTGAAGTAGCGACTTGGGTGTCTTATTCACGACAAAGTTTAGCTTATTCTCCACGCAGTTTTATAGTTAGTACGAAAATGTAGTATTTTGCAATAGTGACTTATTTTAGATAAGCAGCGATATCTG
>NC_133481.1:6355703-6377906 GCF_025370935.1 Choristoneura fumiferana | reverse complement strand
ACTACTCCGGTGCCTGTCGCTTGGAACTCTAATCAGTGGTGATTTCGGCCCAGAGGTCCGGATGCATCTGGCAGACATGACCGATGATCTATAATAAAGGTTCAAACTCAAGTCAGGGCACAGTCCGACTTGAGTTTGAACCTTCATTATTGTTTTTTATTTTATTTTTGTTTGCTTTGTTTCAGAAACGAGTTAAGCCCACTGCGGATGTTTTTCGTGATCTGGAACGTCTTTCTTAACTTTTACCTCACGCACTGGGAGAAATACAACACCGGCGTCATGTTCCTACCCTGGGGATATGACTTCACCATGATCGTAAGTGATACAATTGTGACTCACTGTTCTATATTTATGCCGTTTAAATGTAATGTCTTAATTAAAACCTAGATAACGACATTGAATTTGAATTGAATAAAAACGTAACGATTCGGTTTTGTAAATATTTGAGTCGAACCAGTTATGTCTATCAGCCAATGTCTGGGTTTTTTTATGATTGTTATTCAGCATTCGATATTCATTTGCAATTTTAATATTATAGTATATACTGTGTCTTGAAATTATTCCGGAAGATTTCAGAAGATAGTGGCTTGTTCAATCATGATCCTGTAAATGTTTTTAGCCGGAATTTTCGATTTAAAATGTAGTCACCACTTTGACACCGTAAACTTCCAAAACTGATTAATGTATGCGCTTCGAGAAACTGGACCCTGCTGGGACCCTGAGTGTAGTGACTTTAAATTAAATAAAACTATATATGTGTATTTTATAAGGTTTGACGAGGCTTGTTGCGGATGTATCAATGTGTTATTTCTTTATTTTTTTGATTTGACGAAGCATCTGGCTGAATATTTTTATTTTTTTGATTATTCTTCCTTTTTTATTAGAGTAAACTGTTATTTTTTCTATTTAATAAAAGATTTTATATTTAGTAAATAAATAAATAAACTATTATTCGCAAAGGGAAACGAATAAGATCTGACATCGTGGGTACAAACACGACGATAGAGCCGCACTGCACTTGTCTTAGGGCTTCTCAAAAAGGTTAGGAACTGCTACGTTATTATAACGTTTAATGGGAGCCTAAGACACTAGTTGTACAATATAGTTTAGACGACTAATGCACAGCAACGTCGACAACTCTCGACAATTTAGGCGCCGATGACTTCCTAACGAAAAATAAACCCTCTGTTTCACCACTTTCTATAACGTTCCTGTTATGTCACAGTTGTCTTTGGTGCATTCTCTACCTACTTATTTATTCAATCAAAAAAAGACGTCATCACGGTGAACTAACTGAAGCTTAACACATACAGTACGACACGTCACACCAGTTTTTGTGTCACAAACCTGACGCTTCCCCCCTCCCTAAATGTGTGGCGTAATTTATGGATGACCCCTAATTCTGTGTGTCAGGGCTCGTGCCTGCTCCTGCTGGTGACGTCACTAACGGGTCCGGAGGCGTGGCACGTGCCGCTTCCCGGCGGCATCACCCCCACCCTCGTGTTTGAGCTCACCCTGTATTTCTCCGCCATGCTCACCAGCCAGACCGTCATACTGTGGAACATTTATAAGTAAGTATAGATCATCGATCCATTTCATTCCTGACCTACCATAGAATGTTTTCTTTACAGGTCGATATTCACAAGAGCTGGCATGAATGAATTAGTTAGACACAACAACTAACGACTCTAACAACTGGTAGCATGGTGTACGGTTGTGTCAATCTGAAGATGAGCTCTGGTTGAGTTCGAAACGCGTCAGTGTAGTGTGGTGGTGGTGATAGATGGGTTTGTGTGATTTGTGTGTGTTCTTACAGTGTGGAGGTGGAGGAACTGCATGAACACGCATATTTTGCATAAGCTTAGCTATCGTAAGGTTGCGGGTGAGCAAGGAAATTATTTTAGTTCATTAATTTAATAAAATCCCGAAATTTCAACTCAAAAGCTGGTTTTATAATGGTTTACGCGTGGGTAAACACTAGTATGTACCTATCATAATATAATTTACACACTGTTTCACCACTCATTGATAAACTTTATGTGACACATATCTGTGATGCCGTCTCTGTTTGTTTTTTCCGAATGAACGAATACGGCATACATTTATCTGTCACATAAAATTTATTAATGAGTGGTGAAAAAGACCCTTTGTTGTTGAACGAATGTCTGATGCTGTCTGTGCTGATGATGATGTCTGGTGGTGTCGCAGGTCATACCGCGACGGCACGGGCAAGCTGCGTCCGTTCTGCGAGGCCACGCGGCCTCTGATGCCGCTGCTGGCATTCTTCCTGCTGAGCTCAGCGTGGGCGGTCTACTCGCCCGCTGACGTCATCGACCGCCAACCGCGCGTCTTCTACATACTGACCGGGACCATATTCTCTAATATTAATGTAAGTAAATAATTAATGAAAGTGGCTTTTACAAGGTAGTTTACAAGTACCGTCTTATTCATAAAAGCACACGGGGCCCGGGCCCATCGGGCTCCCCAAAGTCCCCAATCATAGACGGCCTGGCTACAGCTCGGCCTTCCACTCCCTCGTCAGACAATCGCCTACTTCTCAGGCTCTGCCATAATGTACTAGTTTTGCTATCGAAACTTTAATACACTTCAACTGGCCTCAAAATTCAATGGCGCCTGCAGCCAATGGTCTTGGCGTGCTAAGCTACATCTGATCATAATTGCTGCATTACCGAAAGTTAAAACCGTGAACAATTAAGCAAGTACTTGACCTAGGAAAATATACAAACATGATACTCGTATACCGTTATATTTATGTATTTATCTGCAAATCCTAATCTTAAGCCGGCAGTAGGCGCAGCTTTGCCACTTGCTTTTTTTGTTGGTGTCGTGTGTGTTAGAGAACTACGGGACGCGCTGCGAAGGGGGAGCTGCTAACGGGGCCGCAAAAGCTAGAATCACGTGAAAATAATGTCTGCAACAATCTTAACATTTCCCGCGACAGGGTGTGTTTAACGTCGCGACGCAGCATGAGTGCGATGCCCGACTCATGCGCGCGCTGCGCGCGTGGAACCCGCTAAAGCTAGCCTTGCCTTAACGGCTGGCGGTGGTAGCATCGCTAGCGGGGATACTGCCTGCGTCTGCAGAGCTCACGCTGCTCTTCGCGCTCACCCTTGCTGCTCGCTAGCGCATATCCACTACGGCACGAGAGTGGTAAGCATTCTACTGCCTTACGGGCTAGTGGTGGCAGCGTCCATAGCCCGGCTACTGCCCGCGCCTGTATAACTCACGCTGCTCTTCGCGCTCACCCTTGCTGCTCGCTAGCGCATATCCACTACGGCACGAGAGTGGTAAGCATTCTACTGCCTTACGGGCTAATGGTGGCAGCGTCGCTGGCCGGGCTACTGCCCGCGCCTGCAGAACTCACGCTGCTCTATACGCGCTCACCCCTGCCGGCTCGCTAGGACATATCCAGTACGACAGGAAAGTGATAACCTTTTTTTTTTGGTTCAAAAGTAATGATAAGAGTAATAGAAATGCCACGCGAACTAAAAGTGCGAGGCGGTACATTGTTGTCCATTGTCGTTCTGTCCCCGTCACACATATAACAATTTTGACGATACTTTATTAATATTATAAATGTGAATGTAATCCATACTAATATTATAAATGTGAAAGTGTGTGTGTTTGTATGTTTGTCCGTCTTTCACGTCGAAACGGAGCGACGGATTGACGTCATTTTTGCCACAGAGATAGTTTATGGGCCAGAGAGTGACAGGCTACTTTTTATTCCGGAAAAATGCACAGTTCCCGAGGGAACAGCGCGCGATAACCGCATTCCACGCGGACGAAGCCGCGAGCAAAAGCTAGTAATATATAAAATAGGATCTACCTAAAAATAATCCATTTTTTATTTAATTAATGTTTCCTTTTCAGGTACAAGAAATGTGCGACCACTTCAAAATTAATTGTTTCCATATCAAGCCAAAAATTAAATAAGTACGTAGGTGTCCAGTCTAGTTCACAATTTATATTTATAAAGGTTACGGTAACGATATTTTATTAGTACGTGTAAAGGACTTAATGCTGCACTCAGGGACGTCCATTATAGATTAATCGTACATTAGAGACGGTTCTATGTAGTTTTTTTTTTCATGTAGGGTAAGCGGAAATTACACTTTGTTGTTCGCCGCATGCTGCATGTGGATGCTCATGCACATGCTGGATCGACAGCTG
The DNA here is from genome assembly GCF_025370935.1 of Choristoneura fumiferana. Taxonomy (NCBI): domain Eukaryota; kingdom Metazoa; phylum Arthropoda; class Insecta; order Lepidoptera; family Tortricidae; genus Choristoneura; species Choristoneura fumiferana. Next base: position 6,373,712 of record NC_133481.1, on the reverse strand, counting down.
CCACCGCACAAGTTCGGCGACCGCATTAGGCGAACAACAAAGTGTAATTTCCACTTAAAGTGTCGCACATAATATGGACGGGTTCTCCTGTGGACACCATTATTATTATTAAAAAAAAAAGAATTAATTTAGGATCTATTGCAATAATTAACTTCGCTGAGTGTGGCATTTAGGGGAATTTTAGTGAAATCACCTAATGTGTAATGAAATGAATGTGCATATCTAGTTTTAAGAATGATTGTTAGCGGGTTGTGGAAATAATTGAATCTCATTGTGGGCATATATTTATAATTTGTAAGTCGTTTACGGTCGGCAAAAGTAATATTAAGGCACTAAGTCAAGCTAGCTATGGGCTTGTTTATATCTTTAGCAGTAGTGCAAGCTGGGATGTACCAAATGTTACTAGAAACACTAGTCATATCTCTTACGCCATATAGAATATGGGTGGGTTTTTATATATTTAAACAGCTATAAATTTTCTGTAGTTCTTTTTAGTAATGAATTTTTCCGTTTAAGGAAATTGATAGACGAGAATATTTTTCTACTGTTATTATTGTCATCATGTGAGTTCACCTTTTACTAAACTTTAGTAGGTATCCATTATCCATTAGGATATTAAATCTAGTGGATATATCTAACTGGTCATAGTGATCGGTCCAATTTTGAATAATTCAGGCTGCTTTATGTGAATCACCAAATGTATTTGAATGTGTTGAAAATATTTTCGTATAATAATTTTACATTTCCTACTAAACCTGCATTTATATTTAATTTTTGAATTAGAAAAATTGTATAGCCTTTTTTTGCCAGTGTCTTGCGATTTAAGTATACTAAACACTCTTCCTTTAGCGCCGCTTGCATGGTCTAGGGTTAAAAATTAACTCTGGGTTAGAAGTTAACTCGGACTTATACAGGTAAACCTAAATGAATGACAGTTCCATACATTTTGATACTACTTAACCTTTGGTTAGCAGTTTCGTTACCTCTTGAGTTATATGTACAGTGTTTGGCAGGTCGTATGCAGGTTCGCACCGTTCGCAGTTTCACTTGAAACTCATTTTAGGCCAATTAACACTCATCCCGTCCACGTTTTTGCTGGTATTTTCTAAATTTCGCGATTTTATCTTTTTTTTTAAGTGAAAGTAAAATTATACTTATGTTTATGCCTCAAATACAATAGGTTCATATGTTCACATTCATCACCTTTTTTGAAATTAGTAAAATAAAGACTGCTGTGAGCAGGATGAGTTTTAATTGGCCCAAAATGTGTTGCAATTCACTCTATCTACCCACCATAGTCATTTGGCATACAACTTGCAAAACAACCACTTTGGTCCGCGAAAGCGCGCCTTAGTATAGACTTAGAAAACAGTCACGTCAACAAACATTGCTTTTGAGAGCAACATTAAACAAACCCTACAATACCTATCATAGTTCAGTTGTGCCAGTTAAACCATGAGTGAAACAGGCATCAGATTAGTCCAAACACATTCTTAATAGAATAAGCAATATATTTACTTCCATAAAAAATGCCAATGGAAATTTATATCAAAATAATTATAGGAAATAACAAGAAATAACATTGGTTAACCCTTTTCCAGGCATAGTGCATAATAGCAACCACATAAATGTAAACAAATATTCTACCTTACTAGTATACAATACGGTACAAAATAATTTGAATTCATTAAAATATTATTTGTTTATTAAATTAATACCTCATAGGTGAACAACATAAAACTATGATTTATTTAGTGGTAGCACATCTATATTCGCAGGGCCTGGAACAGGATTAACTAATGTTTACCACAACAAACAGCTCAAGTTTTGTACCTGTTTCATTTATTTATATTATATTCTTATTTAAGTTTACTTCCAGATATTTTAAATCAAGAGTTGGAGAAAGAGTAAAATAAATAAAATAAAATAAAAAATGCTTTTTTTCTTAAGCTGAATTGTAATTGCATGCCTGCCATAAACTATATTTTCACCCAACTGCTGAAGGAGGGTTATTTTATTAAAAGCTTTTATTTATTATTATGTTGTAGGTAGGTAGTCATTTAAGTCGTGTGGTAGGGTAGCCATTGGCGTATCTAGGGTTATTTTTCAGGGTGGGCCTGGCCTGGATTTTCGTTTGTAGATCTCAGTATTATAGAATTTTGAATCGGGAGCCCAACATCCCGTGGTGGGCACTAGCCAAACTGGGGTGCCCCCCCCCCCCGCTTCCGTCCTATTTAGGGCCTATGGGTTAGCCCATGATGCTAAATGGGGATTTACTAGAGCGTCATGGAAACATTGCATTTTGTAGATTAGTTGACAGAAAGAATAGTTAGGTATGATTTCCTCTTCCAGTGGTAGGGGAAACTTTACAAAGGCATTTCAAAAATGTAAGAAAAAAAAATATGGAAATACTTAATCTGTCAAATATTGTACTTTAAATGCCAGTGTCTCTCTGATTCTGAAAGTATTCATCAGCTGACTTGCGTGGTGGCTGTGGCCATCCGGAAGGATAGAAAATAAAAATAAATTTGGCATACTTATGTAAGTCCAGTGACTATACATTAATCTGGTAGTGATAATCTAGTGAGTTTACATGAAATTTGGTATGGAAATGTAGTTTGGATAACAACACAAGTGCGTCCCGCAAAAAGATTGATTTGTAGTTAAATAAATTTTTTTTATCACAAAAAATATGGAGAATGGAAGGTTTGGTGATTGCATTCTGTTTATCTACACAACTTTCCATAAATTTTTAATACCAAATCTTAATTTGATTGTGATCAAGTAAGTTTTATTAATGTCCTCCACTGATAAATCAAACCACAATGAAAGATTTCAACAATCAAACTTTAATTCAATACAAGCAAGAACATACAATTAGGTTATTTGTTACATTAGCATTTACTGCTGATGGTCTCATTGACCTCATCAGCTAAGGCGAGTAATTTCCTCCACTGTTCAGGTGTTAAGCTAATGCCTTTCTTCCCTGGTAACATTTCACCATTCTTCTCATAAAATTCTCGAACATCTACATATACTTTTCCTTTAAACTCCCTTACTTTGACTAGTTTCTTGCCCTCTAAGACCCACGTGGGCTCTTTATCATCAGTCCTTGAGCCCATCTTCGCCTTCTTCTCAGGTGGAGGGTTTCTCTGAAATGCAACAGTTACTGTAGTAAGCATACAACTAAGTCAGACAGTTTTCTAATTAGAATCAAATAATTGACTTACATCGACTGGTCCCTCATCGCTGTCGCTGGAGCTCTCTTGTTTTTTCTTATTCTTTGGCATATTTATGGTTTGATCGAATCAAAGCTGTTGGAGTAAAAACAAGATACATGGTTAACCTTAAACATTGCCATTAGATTATAACACAGGTGAAAGTAATTATGCAGTCTTTATTCAAATAATGTTCTCTAATAGACATTCAGGATTAGAAATAATATAACGTTAGTTACCTATTTAAGTTCAATTTGAAAATTTTGAAATCGTCAACGTAGCCGGTTCGGTAAATATACTGTAGTACACAGACACAGAGTACATTGAATAAGAAAGATACAAAAGCATTAAGCAAAGTGGGTGACACTCTTTCCCGGCCCGGATAACACCGACATGGAGGAAATACCGGCCCTGTTTTTTGTGTACACGCCCATAGAAACTGACAGGAGCTTAGCCAGCTAGATGTAGATTAGATAATATCTAATATATTATAATCATAATAACATAGTATTTAGGGTTCGAAATCGAATGATACTTTCGTTCGATACCCAGTAAGTATAGATACTTTTGATAGCGATACTCGTCGATACCTAGTCCACCTAATGGGTTTCGTAACGTTGGTTCTGCAGGGCTACTAAGAAACTCGAAGTTCGTGTCGTGCGGTCCCTCTGACACTTATACTGTTTAATACGAGAGCGAGAGGAACGGTATAATACAAACGCTCCAGTTGAAGACGTTAGTTCTCTTTATAGTTTGTGAGTTGAGGCAAAAGAGCGTAGCGTGCATACGTCTGATTTATCTCTCTCGTTGTACTTACCTCGTCTATATTTCACGCCGTTTACATCACTTAAGTATGGAGAGCTCATGTACAGTATATAAAACTATCAATTATAATTATCGTCGTCTTTCATTTTTTAATTGGGAATTAATCTTCTAAATTTATTAATATTCCGTGTACACGAAACACAGGGTCGGTATTGACATGCCAATAATTATCTGGCCGGTATTTATCAGGTCAAGAATGATCACCGCGGTACCATTACTACTATTCTTGTAATCTGTGCATTACTATTACTATTCTGTGGCGAGTGGCTGGCGGTACTTAGGGTTAGGTGTCAAAAAAACTGTACACATAACCTAAGAAGTTTGATTACAAATTATAGTTTTGAATTATTTTTACTCATAACTTAAAATGCTAGAACCTTGGAACGATGCCTCATTGTTACCACCACCTATCCATACATTTTCATGTAGTCGAATAGCCGGTAAGCTTAAATAGTGCTTACTAAAAAGGTCATGAACTTAGCTCCCACTGATTCACATGCTTGTAATTAAACGATTTTTAGGTTCAAATTATGGTCCACAATGGGTACATCTTCTAGTAATATTTTGTTTGATTTCAGGGATTCAGGAATTAAGGTCTATATGTAAAAATATAATCAAAGTGCTATCCAAACAATCTCCATTGCACAAAGAAAGTGCTATTCTATCCAGATTTGCTTACAAATTCGATAAAAAATTTCGCAACGATATTGGGTACAGAAATTTCAAGAAAGTCAATGTAGCCTTAAGAAGATATTTGTTGCTGAATCTCTTGAAAGATGTTGTAAGCTTCAGTGACACATTGCCACCGGTTGATGACGAGTTTTATTTACCAACAAGGCAAATGCTTCAATATGTTCTAGTAAGACTGCTTGCATTTTCAAAGATCATGTTGAGAATATGTATTTGTTCTAAAAAAGCATCAGTTTTTTACTTAGACCGCATAAGAAGTGGTGATAGTCACTGGATGTCACTAATGCCTTATGCTGTGCTGAGTCGTGTGTGGTCCATGTGTTCCGTGCTGCTACGGCATGCCTGTAACTGGTACTCACAATTGCTCCCTTGGCTAGATAAGCTTCAAGTACAGGGTGTTGTTTTGCTGCCAGACGGTTACAACTTTCCTTTAGATTTAGAAGATTGGTTGGATCTGAAGAATTTTGACAACTTTGGTAGATTTGAATGGACTCCTGATAAATGCTTGAAGTTACAACAGGACTTGATTGGAGTTGAGGATGAGGATGGTGATAATCTTGGCAGCATCTTGGAGTTTGTAAATCAGGTCAATGATAACAATGAGTCTGAGGACATGCCCAAAATACCATACTTTAAATCAGAAACCCAAACTCCCTTATCACTGTCAACACAGTTGCTGAATACAGATCAGGGAGAGATAATTTCAAGAGAAAATTTCAAAGCAACTGCTAACCCAAAGACAAAACCTGAAAGTGAAGTAAGACAAAAAATCAAATATGATCACTCTCCGGCAAGTGTGACTAATACCAAATCTTTAAAAGATTTTATAAAGATTGAGGAGACTTGCAGAAATGAAAACAGTGAATCATCTTTAACAAGCCACCTCAGCTTCATGCAATGGCAAGCTCTGAAGAACGCACTAGATAGCCTTTTAGAATCTCTATCCAACAACAGGAAAATAGAGAAAAAATTCAAAAAGATATGGAAAGAAAAATGTGTTGATTACAGCTGATAAATTTATTTTTTACTTTGTATTGATTACAAACACAAGACAGTAACAATAAAATCACAACAGCACCAATAGGTGAACTATAAAAAATCTTTTTATTTTTATTTTACAGGTTGTTTGGAGAAATATAAATAATATAATTAGGTCTTTTTAGTAATTTTCAGGCAAACTTACTAGTCCAATACTTTCGTTTTTAAGATAAAATTAATGATTATCTTGAAAACACTTCACTTTATCTCGAAAACTTTTGGACAAAGTAAGTTTGATTCAAATGAACTTCATCATCCTGTAAAATATCTTCATCATTCAATCTAACAATCAAGTTCACCTGTATTCAGATTCAGGGGTAGAAAAATCAAAAAGTAAACAGTTTTCTGCCATATTGCAGTTACATCACTTTTTAGCTCTTTATTATAAGGTTGGAATAACTCTGCTGTTCAACATTAAATTTTTGCTTCTCATTACTATACTGCTTTGTAAAAAGCAGTTTGAGATAGGTATTTTTTGTCACATTAGTGGTGTTTAGTTCTGTTAATTCATTCAAGTCTAATAATATTTCTGATGTACTGTAATAATAAACATCCAGTATAAAGGCCTACGCTTATACGCTAGCTGGCGCGGGTACAGGTAAAATCCGTCGCACGCGTCGCATGCTCTGCTCATACTATTTTTCAATAGGCTTCCAAACCGCGTCAGCTAGCGTAGGCCCTAATCGTTGATTAGCGTTATCTATTTCTTGATTAAAATATAACTAATGAGACAACTTCTCACCCCAAAATGAAATGTAATCCGATAAATAAATGAAGATTTAATGCAGACTAGTTCCTGCTTAATTTGTTAAGTTGATACAATACAGTACAATATCAATTTATCGATTACAAATTTTTATAACAAACAAGTATTAAACAATTGTGCTTTTTATTTACAAAAAATATTTTCTATCTAATCATTGAAACACATTTCAGTTTACTTTGGCCATAATGCTTGCTCATTCATTTATAGCATTAGACATATTAAACTCTTCACCGCCAGAGTCATCCAGTCGTGACGTGACAGCCAATGGAATGCCTCACACGCCACGGTCATCTATACATGACCAACATTCAACTCGAAATTAATCCTTCTGCAAGAGAATTAGGACATCTTGTAGGCTTTTTAAAATCTCGATTTAAGGCTTAAACTGACAGGTATTGATCTGACAGGACTTAAGAACACTTAAACCTGGATTAAAGAGCCTGCAAGTGGTCGTTAAAAACCAAGTTGATTTGTCGCTGGTTTTTTTGTGGCGTACAGAGCACGTCACTTCGTTTGTTTTGTGGCAGTGAAGAGTTTAAAATTTGCATTGGCAATTTTTAACTCAAATCATTGATGCACCAGGCATTTAATGGGGATATTTTATTTTTTTATTTTTGATTAAACATTTCTGTCAAGCACACCCTGTGGCGTGCATTGAGTAGGCAACGCGAGTGCTGGTGGCGCGCTGCTGCAGCGCAATGTACCAATAGCTTACTCTGGAATCGAGTCAATCCACGACAATGCACACCCTACAGTATGTGTAAATACTGGTCGAAAATGTTAAAAATCTATGTATTACTAAAGAATAACCGCTTGAATGGAATTTTCGATATCATAAGTAAGTTATTAGGAGTGGTAATTTTATTATTATACTTTTATTTACAATTCCATATACATTTGTACTACCTTCGAATGATATTTTTACAGGCATCATCAAAAACAATAAAGGGTTATTTCGTCACTACTGTGAAGAAAACACAAATTTAAACTAAGTAAACTAAAACATTAAGGTATAATCTTTTTTATTAAGATTTTTGTTTGTAAGTTTACTTGAAAACAAGCTATTTCTTCAAAGTGATCACGATGCTTAATAATCGCCATAAATGCTTGTTTTAGGGTCCCAGGGAGACGTTTAGCTCATTTGGGAACTATAAAGGTATAAGTAAACCGCAGAAAGCACGACCCGCAGTACAACCTTTTGTCAGTAAGCCATCATTGTTTTCATCTAAGAAGGCAATGGAAATGGAGCGCTTTTTGGGAAAAGGTTGTACTGCAAGTCGGGCTTATAGCGGTTTTCCTATACTCGTACTTATGTAGTAAAATCCGTACCTAAAGATATTAAAGAAATCTTGTAAGTTTTAGGACTTAAGTCACGCTAGTGAGGGTTTATTGGCAGGCGAAATGTCGCTAGATGGCATTAGGGTGCCCCTACATGCAGTCGCTACGCTAGTCGCTCGTTTGCAGCGATAAATCTGGCCACGTGACCCCCTTTTGAAGGTGATTTTGAATTTCCCGCGACTCAAAAAAGTAGCGTCAAGTCGCCGCGTCGAGCAGCAGCGACAAGATGGCTTGTTGCAGGATTAATCTTGGCCTTGGAAGCTGATTTCTTAATCTAATTTAGTAGCAGTCGTGGTAGTGGCACAAATAAAAGAAATTGGAGTGAATGAAAAAAAAGTGTTTTTGCCGAAATTGAAGAGGTTTTTTTCCAGCGATAAAGCTCAAAATTTTCAGCTTTATCGCTATATGTCACGTGACCAGATTTGACGCTGGAAACGAGCGTCGAGCGATTTCATGTGGCCGCACCTTTAGTATCGTGAGGTCCCTATGACGTTATAATCTTGCTTGCTATTGGCTCAATCACAGACGCGACACAAATATAAAGGGGCTTCACGATGCTAGCGCTAGCGCCAACCAGCCTGCCACGAAAAACCCTCCTTTAACACGACAAAAAGATTTTACGTGCTTTAATTGGACTTAATTGGATAAAAAACCATGTTTAATGGCAAAAAGCGACCAAGCAACAGTCACAAGACAATAGTTTGGAAAGCTCATAATTCCATGATTTTGCTATTAGTTTTCATTTCACATTACAGTCAGTGAAGTAATCGCGTATTTGAAATGATGAAACGTTGAATAAGTTCATATTTTTACACTTGACTGTACGCAATGCCTTTAGTAATAGATATTTATCAATCCTAGGTGGCCGACCATTTTTGTTAGTGAGTACCTATTCATACAAAAATGTAAAATTGTGTTAGTAAAAAATATAGCGTTAAAACATGTATATGCATTTAAGGCAAGAATGGCAAATGTACTTTGTATTTATACATTTATCCTCTTAGTGTTCTAACGAAAATGTAGTTATCAACTTCACATATTTTACTTTTTCGTGGTACTGGATATTTTCTGTAGGCGCGCTTTCAAACCGCCTTCCTTTTTCGGTTGAGTAAGAGACTGAGATTTTCTTTCTTCTTGAAGTTTTTTCGCTTCTTTTAACCTGCAAAATGTTATTCGTCACTGAATTTAAAACACTAAACCACAAGAAAAACAATCAAATTTTTCAGATAAAATTGTGCATTCTTATATACTTTGTCGTGAATAGTAGATTGTTTGCACCAAGCAGAAAGCTATTTATTAGTGCACCGAGTGCTGATTTGGAGCCCGAGCGTTAGCGACGAGGGCTTTAAAAAGCACGAGGGCAGTATAAATTACTTAATGCGAGGTGCATAATCTGCTTTTCTTTCGACTATTACAGGAATAGTACCTGAGCGAAAAAAAAAAACTCATGCTAAACATTAAATAGGAAAGAAATGTCACTAACACTCGATGATTCCATTTTTGTAAGTTTACATTCGCACTCTCAAAAAATACAAATTGGCGGGAACCTTGCGAATTTTCCGTGAACATTTTTTGAGAGTGCGAATGTAAACTTACAAAAATGGAATCATCGAGTGTTAGTGACATTTCTTTCCTATTTAATTGTTTAGCATGAGTTTTTTTTTTCGTCTAGGTACTATTCCTCTAATAGTCGAAAGAAAAGCAGATTATGCACCTCGCATTAAGTAATTTATACTGCCCTCGTGCTTTTTAAAGTCCTCGCTAACGCTCGGGCTCCAAATCAGCACTCGGTGCACTAATAAATAGCTTTCTGCTTGGTGCAACAATCTACTATTCACGACAAAGTATATAAGAATGCACAATTTTATCTGAAAAATTTGATTGTTTTTCTTGTGGTTTAGTGTTTTAAATTCAGTGACGAATAACATTTTGCAGGTTAAAAGAAGCGAAAAAACTTCAAGAAGAAAGGAAATCTCAGTCTCTTACTCAACCGAAAAAGGAAGGCGGTTTGAAAGCGCGCCTACAGAAAATATCCAGTACCACGAAAAAGTAAAATATGTGAAGTTGATAACTACATTTTCGTTAGAACACTAAGAGGATAAATGTATAAATACAAAGTACATTTGCCATTCTTGCCTTAAATGAATATACATTTGTTTTAACGCTATATTTTTTACTAACACAATTTTACATTTTTGTATGAATAGGTACTCACTAACAAAATGGTCGGCCACCTAGGATTGATAAATATCTATTACTAAAGGCATTGCGTACAGTCAAGTGTAAAAATATGAACTTATTCAACGTTTCATCATTTCAAATACGCGATTACTTCACTGACTGTAATGTGAAATGAAAACTAATAGCAAAATCATGGAATTTATGAGCTTTCCAAACTATTGTCTTGTGACTGTTGCTTGGTCGCTTTTTTGCCATTAAACATGGTTTTTTATCCAATTAAGTCCAATTAAAGCACGTAAAATCTTTTGTCGTGTTAAAGGAGGGTTTTTCGTGGCAGGCTGGTTGGCGCTAGCGCTAGCATCGTGAAGCCCCTTTATATTTGTGTCGCGTCTGTGATTGAGCCAATAGCCAGCAAGATTATAACGCCATGGGGACCTCACTATACTAAAGGTGGGGCCACATGAAATCGCTCGACGCTCGTTTCCAGTGTCAAATCTGGTCACGTGACATATAGCGATTAAGCTGAAAATGTTGAGCTTTATCGCTGGAAAAAACCTCTTCAATTTCGGCAAAAACACTTTTTTTTTCATTCACTCCAATTTCTTTTATTTGTGCCACAGCCACGACTGCTACTAAATTAGATTAAGAAATCAGCTTCCAAGGCCAAGATTAATCCTGCAACAAGCCATCTTGTCGCTGCTGCTCGACGCGGCGACTTGACGCTACTTTTTGAGTCGCGAAAATTCAAAATCACCTTCAAAAGGGGGTCACGTGGCCAGATTTATCGCTGTAAACGAGCGACTAGCGTAGCGACTGCATGTAGGGGCACGCTAATGCCATCTAGCGACATTTCGCCTGTCAATAAACCCTCACTAGCGTGACTGTTAAGTCCTAAAACTTACAAGATTTCTTTAATATCTTTACGGATTTTACTACATAAGTACGAGTATAGGAAAACCGCTATAGGCCCGGCCTGCAGTACAACCTTTTCCCAAAAAACGCTCCATTTCCTTTGCCTTCTAAGATGAAAACAATGATGGCTTACTGACAAAAGGTTGTACTGCGGGTCGTGCTTACTGCGGTTTACTTATACCTTTATAGTTCCCAAATGAGCTAAACGTCTCCCTGGGACCCTAACACAAGCATTTATGGCGATTATTAAGCATCGTGATCACTTTGAAGAAATAGCTTGTTTTCAAGTAAACTTACAAACAAAAATCTTAATAAAAGTGATTATACCTTAATGTTTTAGTTTACTTCGTTTAAATTTGTGTTTTCTTCACAGTAGTGACGAAATAACCCTTTATTGTTTTTGATGATGCCTGTAAAAATATCATTCGAAGGTAGTACAAATGTATATGGAATTGTAAATAAAAGTATAATAATAAAATTACCACTCCTAATAACTTACTTATGATATCGAAAATTCCATTCAAGCGGTTATTCTTTAGTAATACATAGATTTTTAACATTTTCGACCAGTATTTACACATACTGTAGGGTGTGCATTGTCGTGGATTGACTCGATTCCAGAGTAAGCTATTGGTACATTGCGCTGCAGCAGCGCGCCACCAGCACTCGCGTTGCCTACTCAATGCACGCCACAGGGTGTGCTTGACAGAAATGTTTAATCAAAAATCAAAAAAAATATCCCCATTAAATGCCTGGTGCATGTACGATGAAAGATTTAAACTAGTGAAGAATTTAAACTCTTCACTGCCACAAAATAAACGAAGTGACGTGCTCTGTACGCCACAAAAAAACCAGCGACAAATCAACTTGATTTTTAACGACCACTTGCAGGCTCTTTAATCCAGGTTTAAGTGTTCTTAAGTCCTGTCAGATCAATATTAAATCGAGATTTTAAAAAGCCTACAAGATGTCCTAATTCTCTTGCAGAAGGATTAATTTCGAGTTGAATGTTGGTCATGTATAGATGACCGTGGCGTGTGAGGCATTCCATTGGCTGTCACGACTGGATGACTCTGGCGGTGAAGAGTTTAATATGTCTAATGCTATAAATGAATGAGCAAGCATTATGGCCAAAGTAAACTGAAATGTGTTTCAATGATTAGATAGAAAATTTTTTGTAAATAAAAAGCACAATTGTTTAATACTTGTTTGTTATAAAAATTTGTAATCGATAAATTGATATTGTACTGTATTGTATCAACTTAACAAATTAAGCAGGAACTAGTCTGCATTAAATCTTCATTTATTTATCGGATTACATTTCATTTTGGGGTGAGAAGTTGTCTCATTAGTTATATTTTAATCAAGAAATAGATAACGCTAATCAACGATTAGGGCCTACGCTAGCTGACGCGGTTTGGAAGCCTATTGAAAAATAGTATGAGCAGAGCATGCGACGCGTGCGACGGATTTTACTGTACCCGCGCCAGCTAGCGTATAAGCGTAGGCCTTTATACTGGATGTTTATTATTTACAGTACATCAAAAATATTATTAGACTTGAATGAATTAACAGAACTAAACACCACTAATGTGAAAAAAATACCTATCTCAAACTGCTTTTTACAAAGCAGTATAGTAATGAGAAGCAAAAATTTAATGTTGAACAGCAGAGTTATTCAACCTTATAATAAAGAGCTAAAAAGTGATGTAACTGCAATATGGCAGAAACTGTTTACTTTTTGATTTTTCTACCCCTGAATCTGAATACAGGTGAACTTGATTGTTAGATTGAATGATGAAGATATTTTACAGGATGATGAAGTTCATTTGAATCAAACTTACTTTGTCCAAAAGTTTTCGAGATAAAGTGAAGTGTTTTCAAGATAATCATAAATTTTATCTTAAAAACGAAAGTATTGGACTAGTAAGTTTGCCTGAAAATTACTAAAAAGACCTAATTATATTATTTATATTTCTCCAAACAACCTGTAAAATAAAAATAAAAAGATTTTTTATAGTTCACCTATTGGTGCTGTTGTGATTTTATTGTTACTGTCTTGTGTTTGTAATCAATACAAAGTAAAAAAATAAATTTATCAGCTGTAATCAACACATTTTTCTTTCCATATCTTTTTGAATTTTTTCTCTATTTTCCTGTTGTTGGATAGAGATTCTAAAAGGCTATCTAGTGCATTCTTCAGAGCTTGCCATTGCATGAAGCTGAGGTGGCTTGTTAAAGATGATTCACTGTTTTCATTTCTGCAAGTCTCCTCAATCTTTATGAAATCTTTTAAAGAATTGGTATTAGTCACACTTGCCGGAGAGTGATCATATTTGATTTTTTGTCTTACTTCACTTTCAGGTTTTGTCTTTGGGTTAGCAGTTGCTTTGAAATTTTCTCTTGAAATTATCTCTCCCTGATCTGTATTCAGCAACTGTGTTGACAGTGATAAGGGAGTTTGGGTTTCTGATTTAAAGTATGGTATTTTGGGCATGTCCTCAGACTCATTGTTATCATTGACCTGATTTACAAACTCCAAGATGCTGCCAAGATTATCACCATCCTCATCCTCAACTCCAATCAAGTCCTGTTGTAACTTCAAGCATTTATCAGGAGTCCATTCAAATCTACCAAAGTTGTCAAAAAATTCTTCAGATCCAACCAATCTTCTAAATCTAAAGGAAAGTTGTAACCGTCTGGCAGCAAAACAACACCCTGTACTTGAAGCTTATCTAGCCAAGGGAGCAATTGTGAGTACCAGTTACAGGCATGCCGTAGCAGCACGGAACACATGGACCACACACGACTCAGCACAGCATAAGGCATTAGTGACATCCAGTGACTATCACCACTTCTTATGCGGTCTAAGTAAAAAACTGATGCTTTTTTAGAACAAATACATATTCTCAACATGATCTTTGAAAATGCAAGCAGTCTTACTAGAACATATTGAAGCATTTGCCTTGTTGGTAAATAAAACTCGTCATCAACCGGTGGCAATGTGTCACTGAAGCTTACAACATCTTTCAAGAGATTCAGCAACAAATATCTTCTTAAGGCTACATTGACTTTCTTGAAATTTCTGTACCCAATATCGTTGCGAAATTTTTTATCGAATTTGTAAGCAAATCTGGATAGAATAGCACTTTCTTTGTGCAATGGAGATTGTTTGGATAGCACTTTGATTATATTTTTACATATAGACCTTAATTCCTGAATCCCTGAAATCAAACAAAATATTACTAGAAGATGTACCCATTGTGGACCATAATTTGAACCTAAAAATCGTTTAATTACAAGCATGTGAATCGGTGGGAGCTAAGTTCATGACCTTTTTAGTAAGCACTATTTAAGCTTACCGGCTATTCGACTACATGAAAATGTATGGATAGGTGGTGGTAACAATGAGGCATCGTTCCAAGGTTCTAGCATTTTAAGTTATGAGTAAAAATAATTCAAAACTATAATTTGTAATCAAACTTCTTAGGTTATGTGTACAGTTTTTTTGACACCTAACCCTAAGTACCGCCAGCCACTCGCCACAGAATAGTAATAGTAATGCACAGATTACAAGAATCGGTGATCATTCTTGACTTGATAAATACCGACCAGATAATTATTGGCATGTCAATACCGACCCTGTGTTTCGTGTACACGGAATATTAATAAATTTAGTAGATTAATTCCCAATTAAAAAATGAAAGACGACGATAATTATAATTGATAGTTTTATATACTGTACTATAATGAGCTCTCCATACTTAAGTGACGTAAACGGCGTGAAATATAGACGAGGTAAGTAAAACGAGAGAGATAAATCAGACGTATGCACGCTACGCTCTTTTGCCTCAACTCACAAACTATAAAGAGAACTAACGTCTTCAACTGGAGCGTTTGTATTATACCGTTCCTCTCGCTCTCGTATTAAACAGTATAAGTGTCAGAGGGACCGCACGACACGAACTTCGAGTTTCGAGTTTCGTAGTAGCCCTGCAGGACCAACGTTACGAAACCCATTAGGTGGACTAGGTATCGACGAGTATCGCTATCAAAAGTATCTATACTTACTGGGTATCGAACGAAAGTATCATTCGATTTCGAACCCTAAGTACTATGTTATTATGATTATATCTAATCTACATCTAGCTGGCTAAGCTCCTGTCAGTTTCTATGGGCGTGTACACAAAAACAGGGCCGGTATTTCCTCCATGTCGGTGTTATCCGGGCCGGGAAAGAGTGTCCACTTTGCTTTTGTATCTTTCTTATTCAATGTACTCTGTGTCTGTGTACTACTCTACTCAGTATATTTACCGAACCGGCTACGTTGACGATTTCAAAATTTTCAAATTGAACTTAAATAGGTAAGTAACGTTATATTATTTCTAATCCTGAATGTCTATAGAGAACATTATTTGAATAAAGACTGCATAATTACTTTCACCTGTGTTATAATCTAATGGAAATGTTTAAGGTTAACCATGTATCTTGCTTTTACTCCAACAGCTTTGATTCGCTCAAACCATAAATATGCCAAAGAATAAGAAAAAACAAGAGAGCTCCAGCGACAGCGATGAGGGACCAGTCGATGTAAGTCAATTATTTGATTCTAATTAGAAAACTGTCTGACTTAGTTGTATGCTTACTTCAGTAACTGTTGCATTTCAGAGAAACCCTCCACCTGAGAAGAAGGCGAAGATGGGCTCAAGGACTGATGATAAAGAGCCCACGTGGGTCTTAGAGGGCAAGAAACTAGTCAAAGTAAGGGAGTTTAAAGGAAAGTATATGTAGATGTTCGAGAATTTTTAAAGAATGGTGAAATGTTACCAGGGAAGAAAGGCATTAGCTTAACACCTGAACAGTGGAGGAAATTACTCGCCTTAGCTGATGAGGTCAATGAGACCATCAGCAGTAAATGCTAATGTAACAAATAACCTAATTGTATGTTCTTGCTTGTATGATTAAAGTTGATTGTTGAATCTTCATGTGGTTTGATTTATCAGTGGAGGACATAATAAACTACTTGATCACCAATCAAATTAAGATTTGGATTAAATTTATGAAAGTTGTGTAGATAAACAGAATGCATCACCAACCTTCCATCTCCATATTTTTGTGATAAAAAAATATTTTTAATACAATCAATCTTTTTTGCGGACTGCACTTGTGTTGTTATCCAAACTACATTTCCAAACCAAATTTCATGTAAACTCACTAGATTATCACTACCAGATTAATGTATAGTCACTGGACTTACATAAGTATGCCAAATTTATTTTTATTTTCTATCCTTACGGATGGCCACAGCCACCACACAAGTCAGCTGATGAATACTTTCAGAATCAGAGAGACACTGGCATTTAAAGTACAATATTTGACAGATTAAGTATTTCCATATTTTTTTTTCTTACATTTTTGAAATACCTATGTAAAGTTTCCCCTACCACTGGAAGAGGAAATCATACCTAACTATTTATTCTTTCTGTCAACTAATCTACAAAATGCAATGTTTCCATGACGCTCTAGTAAAATCCCCATTTAGCATCATGGGCTACCCATAGGCGTAAATAGACGGAAGGGGGGGGGGGGGGCACCCCAGTATGGTCTAGTGCCCACCCCGGGATGTTGGGCTCCCGATTCAAAATTCTATAATACTGATACCTTCACACGAATATCCAGGCCAGGCCCACCCTGAAAAATAACCCTAGATACGCCAATGGCTACCCTACCACACGACTTAAATGACTACCTACCTACAACATAATAATAAATAAAAGCTTGTAATAAAATAACCCTCCTTCAGCAGTTGGGTGAAAATATAGTTTATGGCAGGCATGCAATTACAATTCAGTTTAAGAAAAAAAAACATTTTTTTTTATTTTATTTATTTTACTCTTTCTCCAACTCTTGATTTAAAATATCTGGAAGTAAACTTAAATAAGAATATAATATAAATAAATGAAACAGGTACAAAACTTGAGCTGTTTGATGTGGTAAACATTAGTTAATCCTGTTCCAGGCCCTGCGAATATAGATGTGCTACCACTAAATAAATCATAGTTTTATGTTGTTCACCTATGAGGTATTAATTTAATAAACAAATAATATTTTAATGAATTCAAATTATTTTGTACCGTATTGTATACTAGTAAGGTAGAATATTTGTTTACATTTATGTGGTTGCTATTATGCACTATGCCTGGAAAAGGGTTAACCAATGTTATTTCTTGTTATTTCCTATAATTATTTTGATATAAATTTCCATTGGCATTTTTTATGGAAGTAAATATATTGCTTATTCTATTAAGAATGTGTTTGGACTAATCTGATGCCTGTTTCACTCATGGTTTAACTGGCACAACTGAACTATGATAGGTATTGTAGGTTTGTTTAATGTTGCTCTCAAAAGCAATGTTTGTTGACGTGACTGTTTTCTAAGTCTATACTAAGGCGCGCTTTCGCGGACCAAAGTGGTTGTTTTGCAAGTTGTATGCCAAATGACTATGGTGGGTAGATAGAGTGAATTGCAACACATTTTGGGCCAATTAAAACTCATCCTGCTCACAGCAGTCTTTTTTTAATATAACAAATTTTACTAATTTCAAAAAAGGTGATGAATGTGAACATATGAACCTATTGTATTTGAGGCATAAACATAAGTATAATTTTACTTTCACTTAAAAAAAAAGATAAAATCGCGAAATTTAGAAAATACCAGCAAAAACGTGGACGGGATGAGTGTTAATTGGCCTAAAATGAGTTTCAAGTGAAACTGCGAACGGTGCGAACCTGCATACGACCTGCCAAACACTGTACATATAACTCAAGAGGTAACGAAACTGCTAACCAAAGGTTAAGTAGTATCAAAATGTATGGAACTGTCATTCATTTAGGTTTACCTGTATAAGTCCGAGTTAACTTCTAACCCAGAGTTAATTTTTTAACCCTAGACCATGCAAGCGGCGCTAAAGGAAGAGTGTTTAGTATACTTAAATCGCAAGACACTGGCAAAAAAAGGCTATACAATTTTTCTAATTCAAA
>NC_133481.1:6350696-6355467 GCF_025370935.1 Choristoneura fumiferana | reverse complement strand
TTAATGGCATTGCCTTGAAAATTTGGTACGGAAATGTAGTTTTGGATGACAATGCAAGTACAGTTCAAAAAAAAAGTACAGTCTCTGAAAAGTCTTGTAAGTCGAGTTTATAAACTGTGAGCAAAATTCAATCAAAAATATTTGAACACGCTTCTACGTCGTTAACAATAGAGTCGTGTTCATATATTTTTGATCAAATTTTTGCTCACACATTCATGAACTCGACTGTACAAGACTTTTTCGGAGACTGTTTTTTTTGTTGACTGTACTTGCATTGTCACTTCACGTGACTTACAATGAAATGACATTCTTAAAACAAATACATATTTTAGAAATGTAATGTGTATACGCGTTCGATCTTTTACTCGTACAAGCTGATCGCGAGTGAAAGAAACTTTAGACAATACGGACTCAGGTTTAACCGAGCATATAAAAGATCGAAACCGGTACCGAAACCGATACCGAATCCACAGCTCGTCCCTAATGTGTTTGTGATTCTAGTCTCGAATCCCATCTCGTCATCATCGCTGCTTGAATATACTGCGTGTTAGCATTACAAAGTTAGTTTTTTAAAACTTCTTCAGTTCATGCGTGACTTTCGAAGATTGACAAACGGTTACAATCCCGGTTTCAGGGTTCTGTAGTCAAAATGGCGAAAATAAAACGGGGTGGTTTCGACCTGTCTAATTATATTTTGTAGGTATGCCACGGTATTATTAAGGGTTGCGTTTTCGCGAGAGATGTGCGAATATTTGTTCCGATCGAGTTATGTTCACACATTACTGTGTCACCACAAAACAAAATAATTTGCAATTTCATACCGATACGTGTGACAAGGGGGGTGGGGTCTATAAATTATGAAAAATGGCTATCTCGTACTTTGTGCAACGGCTCCTTACTGGTTTAGCAGAACAGACGATTTTTTTCATTATGAAGATACTAGCTTTTGTCCGCGGTTTCGCCCGCGGTGGGAATCCGGTTATCACGCGCTGTTCCCTCGGGAACTGTGCATTTTTCCGGAATAAAAAGTTGCCTATGTCACTCTCTGGCCCATAAACTATCTCTATGCCAAAAATCACGTCGATCCGTCGCTCCGTTTCGACGTGAAAGACGGGGAAACATAGAAACAAACACACAGACATCAAACACACACACTTTCACCTTTATAATATTAGCATATGGATTACAAAATAATTAAAATAAAGTAACTGTAAATAATAAATAAAAAAAAACCGGCCAAGAGCGTGTCGGACATGAACGCAAAATAGGGTTCCGTAGCCATTACAAAAAAAAAAATAAGTATCTTCACGGCACTTATGTACGTCTTTTTTGTTGAGAAGCGCAGTTTTTCGGCAATAACTCAAAAACGGTATATCCGATCATGTTGAAACCAATTTTCGTTGAAAGTATTTATTAAGCGTTACCTTTCCATATTTTTTGGACAAACGGTTTACAAGATAGAGGGGGGGGGGGGCACAACTTTTGCTACTTTGGAAGCGATTATTTCCGTAAATCTTCACTTCATCAAAAAATTTATTGAGAAACCTTAATATCTTTTCAAAATAGCTGTGGAACTAAAGTACTATTCAATGGAAAAAAAACAATTGTGTAAACAAAGCAATTTTTCACGATTACTCCGTAGTTACTTACATTTGAACGCCAATCCCGATCATATTCACATCTCAATGAGCTCACCACTGTTTTTAACAATCATTTTATCATTAAATAATCCTGTAAATATGTTTATTTTATTGAATTAATTGGAAGACGAAAATCCGTTATATTTGTCAAATTGACATGATAATTTTTTCCTCACCGAAGTTGGTCTATGGTCGGTCTAGTCTCTGGAAATTTAGTGTTGTACCAACAAAACTAATTATTTGACTGAACCAACCTTACCTACCGATAATTATGGCTGGCTCTGCAAATTAATTTATTCGTAGATATTAATTATTTGTGTTAAGTTTATTTAATGAAGGTTTATAAAGGTTTCTAATCCTATCCTACTATCCTACTATATCCTACTAATCCTACTAATATTATAAATGTGAAAGTTTGTGAGTGAGTGAGTGAATATGTTTGTTACTTCTTCACGCTGAAACGGCTGGACGGATTTGGATGAAATTTGGCGAAAAGTTAGATAACCTGGATTACAACATAGGATACTTTTTATCCCGATATTCCCATGGGATAGGGATAAAATCTTGAAATAACAACCGCTCAGCTTAGAGTCATGAAAATTGGTATGAAGATAGTTTGAAATCTGGAATAAAAAATAGCCTACTTTTTATTTCGATATTCCCACGAGATAGGGATAAAATTTCGAACTAATAACCGCTGGGCTTATAGTCATGAAATTTGACCATGATTGTTTTTAATGTAATGTCAATGAAACAACGATTTAATTTTCGGGAATTCCACGGCAATTTTTAAAAATCCCGTATTTCAGCTGCTGGACCTAATGATTTACGTGTGCGAAGCCGCGGGTAAACACTAGTTGGACGATAAAATAGTATTTTAGTAGAAATTATGTAGATTTCTATTTACTAGTATCATATTTACTGTGGAGTCCATTGTTGGACCAAAAATCATTTTGAATCACTTCCCTGTGTCTACTCTCATTTCCCTGTCTTATGTAAATTTAAAAATGCCTCTTCTAAATTATATCGAAAATACAAACTGAGACATGGATGCACAGAAAAACCAGAAAAAGAGACCAGCGCTGGGAATCGAACCTAGGTCCTCAGCAATCCGTACTGCGTACTATAACCCCTACACCACCGTTGGACAGAAGTCAAGATACAAATTTCTCCTATGCACGCATATCTCTGGTTGCCTTTTTCTACTACGCTACTTAAGCAGCAAAAAATCTAAATTAATCCATATTTTTTGACGTATATTTCCCCAAGGTATTGATAGGATTGAGTATTTTAGAATTGAAAGGGTCAGTTAAATATATGGATTAATTTAGATTTTTTTCCTGCTTAAGTAGCGTAGTAGAAAAAGGCAACCTGAGATATGTGTGCATAGGAGAAATTTGTATCTTGACTCCTGTCCACGGTGGTGTAGGGGTTATAGTACGCAGTACGGATTGCTGAGGACCTAGGTTCGATTTCCAGCGCTGGTCTCTTTTTCTGGTTTTTCTGTGCATCCATGTCTCAGTTTGTATTTTCGATATAATTTAGAAGAGGCATTTTTAAATTTACATAAGACAGGGAAATGAGAGTAGACACAGGGAAGTGATTCAAAATGATTTTTTGGTCCAACAATGGACTCCACAGTAAATATGATACTAGTAAATAGAAATCTACATAATTTCTACTAAAATACTATTTTATCGTCCAACTAGTGTTTACCCGCGGCTTCGCACACGTAAATCATTAGGTCCAGCAGCTGAAATACCGGGATTTTTAAAAATTGCCGTGGGAATTCCCGAAAATTAAATCGTTGTTTTCATTGACATTACATTAAAAACAATCATGGTCAAATTTCATGACTATAAGCCCAGCGGTTATTAGTTCGAAATTTTATCCCTATCTCGTGGGAATATCGAAATAAAAAGTAGGCTATTTTTTATTCCAGATTTCAAACTATCTACATACCAATTTTCATGACTCTAAGCTGAGCGGTTGTTATTTCAAGATTTTATCCCTATCCCATGGGAATATCGGGATAAAAAGTATCCTATGTTGTAATCCAGGTTATCTAACTTTTCGCCAAATTTCATCCAAATCCGTCCAGCCGTTTCAGCGTGAAGAAGTAACAAACATATTCACTCACTCACTCACAAACTTTCACATTTATAATATTAGTAGGATTAGTAGGATATAGTAGGATAGTAGGATAGGATTAGAAACCTTTATAAACCTTCATTAAATAGTGTAACTTAACACAAATAATTAATATCTACGAATAAATTAATTTGCAGAGCCAGCCATAATTATCGGTAGGTAAGGTTGGTTCAGTCAAATAATTAATTTTGTTGGTACAACACTAAATTTCCAGAGACTAGACCGACCATAGACCAACTTCGGTGAGGAAAAAATTATCATGTCAATTTGACAAATATAACGGATTTTCGTCTTCCAATTAATTCAATAAAATAAACATATTTACAGATTATTTAATGATAAAATGATTGTTAAAAACAGTGGTGAGCTCATTGAGATGTGAATATGATCGGGATTGGCGTTCAAATGTAAGTAACTACGGAGTAATCGTGAAAAATTGCTTTGTTTACACAATTGTTTTTTTCCATTGAATAGTACTTTAGTTCCACAGCTATTTTGAAAAGATATTAAGGTTTCTCATAAATTTTTTGATTAAGTGAAGATTTACGGAAATAATCGCTTCCAAAGTAGCAAAAGTTGTGCCCCCCCCCCTCTTTCTTATAAACCGTTTGTCCAAAAAATATGGAAAGGTAACGCTTAATAAATACTTTCAACGAAAATTGGTTTCAACATGATCGGATATACCGTTTTTTGAGTTATTGCCGAAAAACTGCGCTTCTCAACAAAAAGACGTACACTAAGTGCCGTGAAGATACTTATTTTTTTTTGTAATGGCTACGGAACCCTATTTTGGGCATTTCCGACACGCTCTTGGCCGGTTTTTTTTTATTTATTATTTACAGTTACTTTATTTGAATTATTTTGTAATCCATGCTTATATTATAAAGGTGAAAGTGTGTGTGTTTGATGTCTGTGTGTTTGTTTCTATGTTTCCCGTCTTTCACGTCGAAACGGAGCGACGGATCGACGTGATTTTTGGC
>NC_133481.1:6292825-6349046 GCF_025370935.1 Choristoneura fumiferana | reverse complement strand
TACATCCGCAACAAGCCTCGTCAAACCTTATAAAATACACATATATAGTTTTATTTAATTTAAAGTCACTTACACTCAGGGTTCCCCAGCAGGGCCCAGTTTCTCAAAGCGCACATTAATCAGTTTTGGAAGTTTACGTGTCAAAGTGGTGACTACATTTTGAATCGAAAATTCCGGCGAAAAACTTTACAGGATCATGATTGAACAGCCACTATCTTCTGAAATCTTCCGGAATAATTTCAAGACACAGTATCTACTATACTATAATATTAAATGCAAAATGAATATCGAATGCTGAATAACATCATAAAAAAACCCAGACATTGGCGATAGACATAACGTTTGACTCAAATATTTACAAAACTGAATCGTTACGTTTTTATGCAATTCAAATTCAATGTCGTTATCTAGGTTTTAATGAAGACATGACATTTAAACGGCATAAATATAGAACAGTGAGTCACAAATGTATCACTTACGATCATGGTGAAGTCATATCCCCAGGGTAGGAACATGACGCCGGTGTTGTATTTCTCCCAGTGCGTGAGGTAGAAGTTAAGAAAGACGTTCCAGATCACGAAAAACATCCGCAGTGGGCTTAACTCGTTTCTGAAACAAAGCAAACAAAAATAAAATAAAAAACAATAATGAAGGTTCAAACTCAAGTCGGACTGTGCCCTGACTTGAGTTTGAACCTTTATTATAGATCATCGGTCATGTCTGCCAGATGCATCCGGACCTCTGGGCCGAAATCACCACTGATTAGAGTTCCAAGCGACGGGCACCGGAGTAGAGGTAGGCCTAAAAGGAGGTGGCGGGACGATTTGTAGCGATTCCAGTCGGACTGGTAACATTTTGCTGAAGCCAAAGAAGAGTGGAAGGAGAAAGGGGAGGCCTTTGCCCAAAAGTGGGACACCGTATAGGCTATTAAAAAAGATCAACAAAACATCACGTGATTTATAGACCCCCTCCCCCTTCCCGCGTCCCACTTCTGGTAGCAATCTTGCTTATTTACACGAGAAATGTGGAAGAGCGCGCCGCGCTCTAGCATTGGAAATATTTTTTTTATTGCGACAGCACAAGAGGTAACACGGAATAAAGAATTATACACAGAAAACATTATGAAGAATTAAATAAATAAATAAATAAATATCATGGGACACTTGACACCAATTGACCTAGTCCCAAACTAAGCAAAGCTTGTACTATGGATACTAGGTAACGGATTAAAAAACAAAAATAATACAAATAATTACATCCAATGTGTAAATTGTCGGTAAGAAACCTAGATACTCATTTATATGTTAGGGTTTCAATTAACTCTGTATTTGAACAAACAACATTAACATAAGTATCAAGGCTTTTCTATGCTTCTATCATTACTATACTATGTCACGGTTCAGGGCCTATAATTTACTGGCTATTTCATATAAGAACGAACAATAGTATTATTTAAATCGAAATTGGCTTGAATTGTGATAACCGTGGACACATTACTTAATGAGACAAGTTTACATTACAGTATCCTGCAATTTCGAATATTACAGCAACGTTGGCGGAGCATACGCTCGTTTCATAAACCTTCTGAGAAAATCTGTCTTTTTACTTATTTTATGGATGTCTTCCAACAATAAACCTTGCTATTTTACAGTCTTTCATCTGCGATGTATGTTAACTACCAACAACTCGATGCGTTAGTTTCGACTCTGCCTACATACATCGAGTTTTTCTTCATTTCGAAGTTCGACATACGGTTGATAGAAGCTACCTGGTAGGTAATTAACTTTTTGTTCATCTTTTTTTTTATTATTCGCGGTAGTTCCATTGGCTGTTCTTTCGAAGGAACTATTGCGGTTTTTTTTCGCACTAGTTCCTTCAGAACTGTGTTTATTTTTTCGCCTTTGTCCCCTTTGCAGCAGCACCTAGTTCTTGCAACTCAAAGGAACAGAGATGAAAAAATAAACGCAGTTCTTCCTTCGTCTCTGGTGAAGGAACTAGTGTGAAAAAACGCAATAGTTCCTTCGAAGGAGCAGCCAAAGGAACTACTGCGAATATTCCTTTTTTTAACCAGATTTAGCTTTATTACCTGCCGAATATGCTGTAGAGGCAGGTGGGTATGAAGACAGCGGAGTAGGAGTCCAGTCCGTGGTCGAACAGCTCCCCCAACGGCCCACTGGTGCCAGTCCGTCGTGCCTGCTTGCCATCGATGCCGTCTGCGGAGATACCAGCAAATAAAACACGGAAGCAGCTAAGGTGGTGAGGGGGTATATTTACAGTGTCTGAATCCTGAGGGCTTACGCTAGCTGACGCGGTTTGCACGGAGCGGGTGGACGCCTAATAAAAATAAGTTTTTTTTAGGCTGTACTTGTATTGTCACCCAAACTACATTTGCATACCAAATTTCAAGTCGATGCCATTAACCGTTGAAGAGTTCCGTCCTGTGGAGACGTTCCTGGCCGGACTACCAGGATGTTGCTACGAGATTATTGTATTGTCACGCAATTTACATAAGTATACCAAATTTCAAGTAAACCAACCACTGGAAGTTGGTCGAATTTAACTTGCACGATTTGATTACAGACAGACAACGGGACAGGTGAAACTAAATAAAAGCTTGTAAAAAAATAGTATCAGCAGCGCAGCCGCAGGCGTACACGCAGGCGAGCGCCTGCTCCGTGCACCCGCGCCAGCTAGCGTAGGCCTCTGGAAGTTTGAACGAACTGTTGCTATCAGCTCCTGTAGCCATAGTGTAAGTTTTCGTACCAAATACGTCTCGATCGCGTTCGGTGACGCATCGCTAAACAATTAATCGAAAACAGAGCGTTTGTACCCGCAACCCGCTCACACCCCTCTACTTTTTACGCGGCTTGCGTGTCACAGTCGACCGTATGTTACACTGACAGCGCCTAGACAGCGCGCTAAAACAGACAGAGACGTCTTAGAGTTGCCCTTACAACTTTTTTTAGTTTTTTTGCAAATAGCAGTAGGTAATGAAATCACGAGTATTTTTAACTGACTTCAAAAAAAGGAGGAGGTTATCAATTCGGTTGTATTTTCTTTTTTTATGTTTGTTACCTCAGAACTCCGTCATTCGTCTAGTAATGCTTTCAATTAGGTCCCATATGCACCAAATCAGGATCTGATGATCGGATCCTAAGGAAATCGAGGGAAGTCTTCAAATATTGTAGGGACACCTATGGTAATTTCGATATCTTTAGTAGTAACTTGTGCATTTGCTCTTGAAAATCTTCATTTCGTGAAGTGGAACTAATGATGAAGACCACATTTGACCAACCGAGCTACTACTCGATAACAAGTACCTCACGGGTTGAATTTCAATGACTTTAACACAGTTGCTAAGCAATTTAAGTTAATCGTAATGCATATGGTGAAATGGAACGGGTGACGATGCACCAGGACTCCTCAATAATGAAAGTCTCTGCATCGGAAAAAGCATTTTTTTTTAAAAGGTGACGAGCAGTTGACATTAAACTATTGTATCTTAGATCTTTTACACTGAAAGGCGTGAAAAAAAAATATAACGAAAAATTGAACTGACTACAAAAAACCATGAAAATAATTTTCTACCATTCTGAAGTCGGTGCCTCAGCACGAGCCAGCAGGAGTAATTGAAGCCCAATATACGCGTATAGTATGTAGGTGAGGTAGACGACTATATAGGACCACTCCTGCTGGCTCGTGCTGAGGCACCGATTTCTGAATGGTAGAAAATTATTTTCATGTTTTTTGTAGTCGGTTCAATTTTTATTCTTATGGAACTATTTTACAAAATTTTATTAACTTGCAATATTTGTATTGTGTGTTGTTGTTGTGTTGTTGTTTGTAAAATCTTGCAAGTGAATTTGACTCACTTCTAGTGGTCTGATTGACGTGGAATTTGGCATAGGTACTTATGTGGGGTGGATGACAGTGCAAGTACAATCCACAAAAAGCACAGTCGACAAGAGCTTGTATTAAAAATTAAATTTATAGATTTCGCCTGCCACCATATATTGTCCATTTGATAGTAAGTAGGTTGAGACCCATTAGACATAAGAAATCTTGGGCCGTAAATGTAGGCAAGTACTGCAGAGCAAAAAGTAAATAATACAAACATACGGTTTTACAGGTAATTTTTTATATTTATCTTTTTAATATTAATATTTTACTTATTTACACTTAACACAGTTATTTACTAATTTACATAGGTATTTATATTTTACATTTTACTTATTTATATTAAAAAATATTATTTACAAACATTATTAAAAGACAACACAATCATTTATAGCCGATTGTTAAATTTATTCATTTAGATCTACAAGATCTGCCAATGGCTGTATTTAAACAATTTAAAACAATTTAAACAATTTATTTTCAATAACAATTTCTTTTACATGACATTTATTAATGGCTGGAGCCTCCTTTAAGTTTGATAAAGCCTGTGTCAGGAGCACCGCTCCTCTGTAGTTATAGTCTGCATGTACAGTCAGCATCTAAAGCAGCTGGTCACTCTGCCGCAATAATACATATTTATCACTTGCATGGCGTTACGTATTTGTAACAAAGCTACTTCACCAATAAGGTATTTAACCAATAAGTTCTATAAACAGTCCGAAGAGGGCGTTGTTAAACTAGTATCATCATCCCATCATCCCAGCCTATATACGTCCCACTGCTGGGCACAGGCCTCCTCTCAGAACAAGAGGGCTTGGGCTATAGTTCCCACGCGGGCCCAGTGCGGATTGGGAACTTCACACGCACCATTGAATTGCTTCGCAGGTTTGTGCAGGTTTCCTCACGATGTTTTCCTTCACCGCAAAGCTCGTGGTAAATTTCAAATGTAATTCCGCACATGAATTTGGAAAAACTCAGAGGTGCGAGCCGGGGTTTGAACCCACGACCCTCTGTTTGAGAGGCGATAGGTCAAACCACTAGGCCACCACGGCTTAAAACTAGTATATAAGGAGATAACTCTTAGAAATAAAGGCCTTTTTTCCGCCATCACCGCCGGCAACGGTCGGCACCAAACAATTAATCTGTATTTTATTCTTCCCAGAATTAAGATTGGTTTTTGGAGTCTTTTTGTATTTTTTTTATTTCAACTCCAAATTTTGTTACTTTTACGATCATCCCGTAAAATCCACATCGAAAATACAAACTGAAACATAGATCAGAAAAATCAGGAAAGCGCTGGTCTCTTTTTCTGGTTTTTCCGTGCATCTATGTTTGTTTGTATTTTCCCAGAATTACCCAAATTTAACACCGTTATTATTCGGAAACTGACATAACATAATTTGAGTTGTCAACGTTAGCTACACACCGAAAACTCAGATTGCAAGCCTACTCGTACTTGATTTTCAGAAACTAATTTCATTATAGCTAATCTGCAATCAAACGAACACTTATGCTGAGAAAGTTTTACAAGTTCCATTATAAAATGATTAAAATCAATTATTCGGTGCCCCAAATCTTGATTTTCGGTCTCAATCTGAAACAAACGTTTATTTTACTCTAGATATTGTAAGGGTCAACTTTTTATTTAAGGTTCAACTGTGTTATTTTTAGTACAATACAAATATTCGTAACACCACAGATCAGTACGGTCAGCATCAAAAGTAGCTGCGTATTTTTAAACTTTGTCGTTATACAACAACGTACTTACACCATACAAATTTGGCAATATCCTAATACGACAAAGTAAAAAAATGATCCGCTACTTTGGGTGCTGACTATACAGTGAAATCACAGTAAAAAAAGGCAAAGTAGAAAAAAGCTGTCTTATATCTTTAAAATTAACCTTTTTAGAACCTAAGTACAAAACAATACAATACTCCGACTCTTTATTGTACACCAAAGTACATTCGTTTACTGGCTTTAAGTTAATACAAAACTTACTGATACTTCAGATGCGCATTCTAATACTATGTTGAGAGATGAGTTATTTTTCTCACATTATATTTCTATCTATAATAGAAAAAAAAACATTTTTACAAGTTTCAAACCAAAAATATGATCGTTATTCTGCTCACGTAAAAATTGGCAATAAAAGAAATACTTACTGTAGCTGTAGACCTACATAGTTTCTTCAAGAAGGTCCTTATTATTCTTATCTGCAGTCCTTAAATAAATTTTCTTATTTATAAACTTGAATTTGTTATTAATTATACTATAATTACTATGTAGGTAGGTAGGCGTTTTCAAAAAAAAGTGTACCTTTTCTTTCAAAATGTATTTAATTTTTTCATATAAACTTTATGAGTCAGTTTTGTGACGCCCATACCGAGTGTATGAAAAAAAAAACGTTACAAAACTGTCATTTTTGATAGGGACTTTTTTAAACCATCGGAATCGATTGTACTTTTGATTCTGAGAAGGAAAAACTATATTTTTCCAAAATTGAAAAAAAGAATGAATACGCTTTTTTGTGAAAACGCCCAGGTAGGTACTAAAATCTTACGAGATTAATACATTTTGTAACTGCATACATTGGCGAATTTTCTCGTTTTCTAAAGAAACGAAATTAAAATGAAGCGATATTAACTTGAGTTGATATTCAAAGTAAGTAGATCTTTAAAATTAATATGGATACATACCACTACATACCCTTGCATAAAATCGATTGACATTGTTTTATTTCCACCTAAATTCGAAGACGGCTCCATGACTTTATTCTCAGAACTTTGTTCTAATGATTGCTTCCTGAAAGATAATAATGTATTTTTATTATTTGTGTTACTGCTTATTGAAATATGAATAGTTTTGTAAGTATAGTCAATGGCTTTTTGTACAAACACTGAATTGCAATAATTAAAGGAATAAAATCGATTTTCTACAGTACCTTTAGATTTCTAAAGTTTAGAAGTTAATGTTTTCGCGTACTTAGGTACTTGCAGTTCACTATTGGTTCACACACATACTTTAGAATATTTTAAACTATTAATTACCTTACCTACCTACCTACTTACCTATCTAAAAAGTAGGTAAGTACTTAGGTATTACCTATTATACTCGTATAAAACTAGAAGCAGATAGGGAATATTACTGCAATGTTCTGCCGTCAGAATGCAGCACTAGCACAAACCGTAATCGAATGCCTTTTAAATGTCCGTAAGATACCAAAATATCACATTATATCAATAAAATTTTTGGAAATATAGCTCTTTCGATGTAAATATCATATTATTTTGTTAGTATGTCATATGTCATGAACCGTCATGGCGACAAACTAAGAACTGACGTTGTCATGGCGATTTGTTTACGTTTTGTGCCAGTGAACTGTAGAAATATAATGATTACTCACCTTTTCTTAATCATAACCATACATTTATGAATTAAACAACCTTTCTTTTTCCTTTTTGAAGATCCGACATTTTTTTCCCATTTATTGCTCGGTATTATTTTATATGCGATCGATGGCGCGTGGCAGTTCGACTAACATAGGTCCGTCGCTGACAACGCCGGCGGCGGTCTGAGGCATGCGCTGAGAGGGGACTGGTTTCATAGGGTTTCATACAAAATACGAGCGCGCGCTAGCTTATATTAAAATGTCGTAAGCGACAAAACGGTTTTTGTCGTTTCAACTACAAATTACAATTTAATAAAATAAAATCCAACTTGAAGGTTGAAGTATGGGTTAAAACTAATTTAATATGAAAATTTGGAATCTTAATTTGATCTGGGTTGCCTGTAACAAGCAAATCCCTGTCTTACAAGAGGTATCTTTGATATTTTTTTCTGTGCTATAAAATTTTACGAATCGTGTTTCGGCAACTTGGAAAACAAAGTCATTGAAATGAAGAATCAGGTTTTCAAATATCACTTTGATATGTTTTGTAATTGCTGAGATAAAACTAGATGTTTTTCACCAAAATGCCCAATTCGTCGTCTTAAAATCTCAATTTATATGGAAACACCAACAGCGTCTCTAGCGGAACGTTTGCGATGTTCGTGTTTCCATACAAATTGAGATTTTAACGCGAACGCGATCGAGACGTAATTTGTAACCGAAAACTAAGGGCACTGATGTCTTTTACAGCTAACTGGACGGGGGGCGAGCTGCCAGACGGGCAGCTCAGTAAAGAGAAGTTTAGCTTAGCATGCAAGAGGGTATGTGTGTTATTAAAGGATAGTTAGAATTTTTCACGCACAGTCAGGCGCGGCGCACTCCGCGATATAGTTGCGATTCTGTAAGTATCAAAACACCCCACGCCGGCGTGGGTTAACTCGCTAGGGCTATGAGCTCCACCCGGCATGCACGTTCGCAGTTTCGCTCGAATTGGTCGCGTCGCGTAACGCTCCGTGTAGCTGTGTGATTTTCGTGAGGATATTAGAATATCTATCATGAAATAGCGTGGTGCTTCGATTTTTGGGCTGAGGAGTAGGTATATATTTAAATTGTACAGTTTGAGCGCTGAAACAGTATATGTATAGCCACACTTAACAGTATGGAAACTACATAATGTTATCTGAACATGAATTTATTTTTTTAGGAAATTCATGAAAATTTAATTAATTGCAACACTAAAATTCTTACTATTTTCTATTCTGTACATAACATTACACTAACTAACCCAATTCTGTTCGAAACCATATTAAGTGCGAGTGTGACAAAAGAACAGATAGGTAATTCGCAATTTACCAATACCCACTGCGGGTGTACAAAACCCTTTGAGGCAGCCGACGACACGCATTCGGCACGCGACCTTGTACAATTATCAATTTTGTGATTGTGACCGTAGATCGTAGGCGCGTCAATTTAATAATGCTAGAAAACTAAGTATTTGTCCGTACTCTTAAGTTATATGTGAGTTTTTTTTTATTGATTTACAACCCTATCCTAAACTAAAACGTTGGTGCTGAATAATAATGTCTTTCGCGCTTCTTACGAGTATCTGTCAAACATAATAATAGAACACAAATTCTATACCAATTTACATGGATTTATGCAAGTATAGCTGAAAACATTGTACTATCTTCTAAATAGGTAATTATAGCAAACAACATGTGATGTTTGTTTACAAGGCCTATCTTTAATGCATACATTAACCTCAAAAAGCTTTAGATTGATAATAAATAATAAAATTTTATGTGTACATATATACCAGGGTTCGTAGTTAAGCATTTTTAAATCGGACAGTTCATACCATTAATTAACCCTACGAATAATAATTCTTATTCGTAGACCCAATCATTCTAATACAACTATTTATCGAGAGCTTACTATTGCCATACAAAATCTATCGGTACTTAATCGAATTTGGACAGATCGAAAAATATATGTTCATTGATTATAACTAACACTAAATTTAGTTAGTTATTACATTGATCGATAGATCATATGAAAACCCATAGCTAGGCGCCCCCGCAAGGCAACGATATTGCACAACAAAATCGGAGGTTTCTTGACCTTCCCTGTAGGTACGCAGCTCTACTTCAGACTAAAGGTTAGTACGAATACCGCTCCCGTGGAAATTTTCTCGAGCTCATTCCAAGGGCGTCGCCAGGGGGTGGAGGGAGGGGCAGCTGCCCCCCCCAGAGATTCTAAAAAAGTTGCCAAATGTAAAGCAACCAAACCAGTCCTAAGTCTGACTTAAACTGCTTGACCGATTATTCCTGTACGTCGAAACCGAAACTAGAATGAATTCACCAATTCCAATAAATACCTACAATTCATACTTTTCTCATTCTCCATATCAAACCCCCCCCCCCCCTCCCGGGCTATCGGCTGGCGACGCCCTTGGCTCATTCGACTAAATTATATTTGTATAAGATTGTTTGTCTAATAATAACGGTAGTAGGTAATAAATAAGGTAGAGTTCCGTATTGCTCAAGTATGAGAATGCGGACTCGTGTCAAATAACGTCTATTTCACGTTATCACCAAATGATAACAAGGGTCAGCAATCGTATTGGAAGATGAGACGATGCGTCTATTTGTGTTACATAGTCGCTGCACGCCGTCCCCATTTTTCAAGGAAGCTGCTAGATTTATCACTTAGCATATATTTTTAAGTTGTACAGTCGAGGAACTGAATCACGTACTTACCAGGGTGGAACCTTTGTTTTGTTTGAAATCCTAGCAAAATTGATTTAGTGAATTTTAGTGTGAAAAGGTTTCGCCCTAGTACGTGATTCAGTTTCCTCGACTGTACCATTTTATGCCTCTCCTAGATACGTGTAGATAGATACCTATCACACTCATACATAATGTAAACCTACATATAATGGAGTACACTTGAAAATACCATTCCGATTGCGACATCATAAACAGAGCATCAATCAGAGAATGAAGTGTTCAGCGGAAGTCCAGAGCTAGAGCACCCTTTAATCGAATCCCCCCATGTATGTTCCGCGATGTTTCGTAGTTTAGGTGTTGTAGGGTAAATAGGGTTTAAAGTTGATAAAGTAATGGAGCTGTTATAAATGGTTTTAAGTTTTTTTAATAGCGATTCGGATGTTTCTTGACGTGCTCTACCACTGGACTTGCGCTCGACACTTCTTCCAAGGAACACCGATACAGGCGCATCCAAAATCCGGAGAGTGTAGTGTATTTCACGCTTTTACCAATACGAGTGGACAGATTCGGATGAAATTTGAAAATATATAGAAGTGGATCTCGAAAATAACAAATAATTATGCTACTTTTTATTCCGATATTCCCATGGAATCAGGATGTTATCGCATGTAAAAATCCTAAAATCTCAACCACTAAATCCAGGGAAATTACATTTTCACGGGTGGTTTGTTAAAATAATGGAATCACGCTGTACGTAGGCATGTGTCTTACTCTATCTATAACCAAAACGCTTAGTCAGAATTGCAACAATATGAATTGGTCAGCAGGTAATTCAAACAATCCGAGATTTAGGTACATTTATAGTGTGTCTAGTGAATGAGTAATGGCGCTAATTACACTTAATCGTAATTACGCTCTAGATAATATATGCGTGTGCGCCACGTGGTGCGCGTGCGCGGTCAGTCATTTCAATGAAATTTTAAGGTCATTATTACTTCGTAGTTTTTTCTCGTATGATTATATACCGTCACTTCTTTGAACACGCATATCATTCACGTTTGGAATTTACACCTATTAATCGATATCCGGCTAAGTTTAAATTAGAAGCGTCATCTAAATTGAGACCTTTTAGTTCGGATAATGCGTAGGCAGAAACAATATTTTATGATGATACCAATAGTATACTAGACTAAGCAAACCCCTCGTCACTTTTAACGTTAACTTTTTCTACGGGCAGAGGCAAAACTAGCTACTGGTCAAGGTGGAGGGTGAAAGTAGCAACTTTTTGTTATTTATTTATACGATTATACGCATCCTCTTTCCCCTTGAATTTGGGCTCTCTCTTTGGCGTTATCCAGTGGCGTAGCTAGATAACCAAAGGCCCTGGGGCAAAAAATAAACTATGACCCCAACTAACTATATAAAATCGTCCGAGGGCCCCTTGAGCTTGAGGGCCCCGGAGCACTGCCCCGTCCAGCCCTCCGGTAGCTATGCCACTGGCGTTATCTGGGACGAAGCTATGATGGTTTGAAAATGAGACGAAAAGATTTGAGAAAAGCCAGGTGCCTACTTATTGCTTTCTTTTTTTAGTAAATATAAATAGGCGTGGACACAACCGTGCCCCTAGATTCGTATGTACAATGACCATGTGCATTAAATACTCACTCTCATCTCGTGATCAAATAAAGGCCTGTGGTAATAACGGGTGGTATCGCTTGTTTATCTATTAACGCTGTTTTCTATATATTATGATCATGATATTGACATCCATGATTTCGAAATGTACTGAATAAAGCTTTGACCTTGTGGTAGGCCGATGCTCGCCTCTTAGGCAGGTTTTGTGATTTTTGAGATTTTTTCCTAGTTTACCATGAGGTTGTCGAGAAAAATAAGCAAACATAAACAAGAAAAAGCTCAAGTGTACAAATTTCCAAAGCCAAAACATTTCAACTTTGAGAACAAAGTGGTTTACACCCTATTACTCCTACTGTGAGTGGTCTAAATATGCCCAGCACTTCCAACAGTGCAGTGGACTATGGACTGAAAAGACTAATAATCCGTAAATATCAATGTGAAAATTAACTATCGGGGCTTCTTGATCATATACAATAAATAACATTATGATAAAAGCGCTTGTTTTACATCCAAATGCGTAGGATCTATGAGCTGCGCGAGAAAACAAATAAAACTGACATGAGGCAGATCCGGTTAGATCTATTTATAGAACATTGTTTTCAGGTTGTTTTGGTGTGATTTAGAGCACGTGCGTTTAAAAAGAAAACTACGAAGTTCAAACGTCGTAGCTGGAAAAAGTAGGTACACTAATTGGTTAATGAAGACGATTGGATTCAGCGCAACCTTCGCCAAGCATGTACCTAATCCAGACGTTTTCAACCGGCGGCACACCAAAATTATTCTGTTCACTGTAAGTACTTACACCAATACAGTCAAAGTAACCATAATGTAATGTAGCGTGAAGTTCTCCGGATAGATCTGGTCTAGTCTTTGAGACTTGGGGCCTGTTTCACTACTGATTGATAAATTTTGATGCCGTCGCTGTTCTTTTATCCGGATAAACAGAGATGGCATTACATATATCTGTCACATAATTTATCAATGAGTACTTGAGTAGTGAAACAGACCCTAAGGGCCTGTTTTACCACTTGTCGACTAACTTTAAGTGAAGGCTATCAGTGATGCTGTCTCTGTTTGTTTTGTCCGAATAAACAAAGACGGCATTACTTTTATCTGACACTTAAAGTTAGTCGAAAAGTGTCTATCACAAATTAGCCAACACACCGCGCAACATAGGCTTTGAATTTCTTAAGTCAGATTCTGACTATTGCTCAGATCATCCTGAATTAAATATAATAAATATTTTAAACATAAAATTTACGATGACTCTTTTCATTAATTTTAATTTCATTTTGTAGAATGTAAAGTCAGCAGCAAAAGTGGATGAGCAGTTACGGTGCTCAAAATGATCTACACACGACTCTATTGCCAAGGTAATAAAAGCGTTTAGATCTGTTGAGAACCACATATATATATATTATCTGATAAATGCGTCGCTTTTTTGTTGCTGGTGAATTGAATAATAATAAAGAATATTTTGTATTGTTGCCAATCCCATTTTTTTTATTTGCCGCCATTTCATACTGTCACGATTTGCTGATCTTATAAGTAGGTAGTGACCTTACTCTACTGCCTTATCTAAACTCAACTATACCTCTAAATAACTAAAGAAAAAAACGTTAGGTATCACAAAAATAGTCTAAAATATTTTATCTAGAGAATACTGAAGTCCCTCCGCTCCCCCTACTACCCTACCCTTCCTGAGATTTTTCCCAAAAGTTTTCATTCCAATCGTGTCTTTGAACATCATTTCTCAATCTCTGTTACACATATCACAAGGTTATTCGGCTCAAATTTTTGTGATACCCTGTTTTAAACAAACCACATGCTCACCCAATGTATATGCCACAAACAAGTTGACGGCTGTCACGGCCCACACCCAGTTCGGGATGCTGTCTTTGGTGACATTGTCTTCGGTGAGGGCGTGGAATCCGTAGTCGTAATACGAGAATAGGAGGAAGTTTAGGACCGTCAGTAGGAAGCCAGTGAATGTTAGCAGGTTGGGTGCCACCCACACCGGACAGAACTGGAATCATGTTAATACCTGTTAGCACTTAGAGCTATGTTAGTCAAATACATTACTTTACCGCATTAAAGGGCTATGCACTGCACACGGCGTATTTTTTTTTTGGCAAAGATGACGCACAGTTAACCGAGTTATATACCTAATGCGCTTCGTCTGCTTAAGTCAGTTTTGTATCTATTACATTTTTGAGAATTTTCGGCTCTGCAAACGTTCGCGTCTGCGCTTTTAAATACATCGTGTGCATAAATAAGCCCTAAGGTTCAATGCCATTTGCAGGCTAGTATGTTATTTTTAAGGCTTCGCAGGACATCGAAAGGGAAAAGGTACCCTTAGGCTTAGATTATCTGTCAACTTCTCAAAAGGACTTTTTTCTCAGGAACGCGAGAAGAGTGAATTTCTCTTAAATAGGTATTTTTAATTAGTGGTTTAATTAATCACAGTTTAAATCTTTGTTCTACATGGTTTTAATTAATTAATAACAAAGTGCCGCTTAAATGATACCGCCGTGTAAATCAATTCAAAGCTCATTTCTTTTGTGTAACTTTGGCGAGATTTTTTTTTTATAAATCACTACTCGGGGTCACTGGGCTATGCTAGCCATGCAGTGGGTAATGACTGTGATGATTGAAGTCAGAGACTGCACACGTTCAAATTTTTTTTTTAAATTAATACTTAATACAAGTATTCACAATAAGAAAAAAATATTAATAAATATTTACAGAAACTAAAATTTCTATATTTTTTATAAATATTTTTTATTTTATATTTTTATATTTTTACAAGTTTATTTTGTAGAAGGCACATTTTAGCTAAATAGAATATTTTTTATATTGATATTCCTCGCAGATACGCAAGACAAAAAAAACTCAATAGGTAATAATTAAAAATTACCATATCATTAAAATATCATCCAATGCCAAATGATATCAATCATTTATATTAATTACATCAAAATCATTTCCCTGATAGCTGGGAAGCATCCTAAGATAAAAATGGTTAATCAACAGTACCTCAGCTACGAAACTATTGCTAGTTTGGGCTGTGTATGTGTCAGTCCGGGTGTGCCATATTCTATGTTACCTAACATTAAGCAAAAGGGGGGAGTGCTAAATTGGGTGTCCAAATCCACTTTAGCTCCAGTTATTAATATATTATTCATGATTCAATCTCTGGTGGCACTTTTAGGGGGCAGCTTTTATTTACAATCTAATACCTTTAAACAAGCAATTGCTGTATATATGTATATATTAGTAGTATATAATATATCCTACTATATCCTACTAATATATTCAATCCAAAATAAAAATATACACTTATTACATATATATTTCGGGGATTTCGGAAACGGCTCCAACGAATTCGTTGAAATGTGGGGGTTTTTGGGGATGACAAATCAATCTAGCTTGGTCTTATCTCTGGGAAAATGCTTATTATCGAATTTTAGCCCGAGCAAAGCTCGGTAGCCCAGGTACTAAATAATAATAATATATTGTAAATCAAGAAAAAAATAGGATTCATTTCTCAGAATGTGATGTAGCAACATACATTTTATGCATTGTATTTTTTTTATCTATTATGTACAAATAAAAACTTAGAAAGGGCCCTTTTGCACATAGTATTAGAAAAGGAAATAGAAAAATGACTTGTTCCATTTGCTTAGTTCTTTTGTCTAATTTACTAAATGGTATACAAAACAAGCCTTTCTAAGTTATTTACTTAATGTCTTAAATCTAAGTAACACATATCAGGAACACGTAATTTGTGACTTGACCCATCACTCTACTCTGTTAAACACAAACATGGCTTTATATTAAACTGCTAAACTTTATATTAACATACTTAACTGCTTGGAATGGTACAAAACACATAAAAATTATAGAGCATGTGAATATAATTTAACACATTCAGCCAAAGAAGGTACCATAAGGTCAAGGTACTTTGGCCCTGAAGGGTAATTTTGGCCCTTGGGATTAACTCAGTCCTCATTCTTTTATTGCTTTGAGAATATGGCTCTTTGCCGCGTGGTTGGTGTTAATTGATTGATCACGTTTTTATGTTTTGATTTTACATTTTTATGTGGTTTTCATATGACATTATGGTACTACAAATTGTAAAAATAATTGTTAGGCTTGTAAATTTATTTTGTATTACAGTTCAAGAAGTTTCATTTACCAGAAATTGAACACACATAACAAAACAAACTTCTGAAAAAGGTGTCCCGATTTTCAGGGGTCTAGGGAGCGTCCCGATTAGGTACAAGGCTAAATGTCCCGATAAATCAATACAATGAAAAATCAGTATCATTAGATAAAAATATATGGGTATATTTTACGCATCAGCATCACATCACTATGTGGAATGCGACAAATCATTCAAAATAGCATGTATCACATCAGTAGCACTAAAGGTTGGTATTGAACTGAATTTTATAGCTTTGTTTCAATTCTAGAGAACGAGACCTCTCCCCGATGTCTGCGATCATGAATTTTTGTGCAATAAAGTGTTACATACATATAATAGTCCAGCAAGGCTGATTGTTATTCTCTTGGATTAATACAGATTGACTACTATACATTTTTTTTTTGTTTGTCCCGATTTACAACCCTAAATCCCGATTTGTTTTGCCTTATGTACCGATTTAAAACAAATCGGACCTGGCAACCCTAGTCATGGATCATGGAGGTGTATGTGTGTGTGGGTACAGATGCTGCTGCCTACCCTGGAATTGACCATTTGCATACAATGCAATGTTTCATAAAAAATAAATAAATAATGGTGTCATGTTTTGAACATGAATCTACCGTGAAACTCACTCATATTAAATATGAATAGTGTCAATATATTTAATATGAATGGTGTCAATATATTTAATATGAATGGTGTCATGTATTAAAAGTATTTAAAACTCAACCCATTAGAAAAGAACGCAATGATTTATGTTTTGAATCAATTTGGCATTAAGCAAGTTTTGTACCATCCAAGTTATAAAAGACAAACTAAGCTTTGATAAAATAAATGTAGCCACATACCTGTACACACCAATTCCAGAATGGGTGCATCACATAGTTGCTTAGAATACTTGTATCAATCGAGTTATACTGAAAAATAATAAATGTTCATCAGTTAATGTCTTATTGTATAATAACCAAAACCTTGTTAATTACCAAAACCTTGAAGTAATTAAAACAACCAAATATGCGCCATTGCGACGTTTATTTCGTATAAAATATGAGTGAAAATCTCGATAGAAGAACAACGGTAAATATTCATAATATTTTTCACCCTTAAAATGAAGCACCACCAAAAAAATAATTTTACCTTATATTTATCAAATCCTTCTAGTTTCTCGTCGGTCAGAAACCGAGCCATATTTGAGCTACAAGTCACAATACAGTCTTAAAATCAGCTAATTTATTAATAAATATTTATAATTTTATAGAAAACTGAATTTACTGAAGCTGAAACAGTCTACGCCTAAGCTTAAATTTCAAAGTGACATCCTCTTTGGTGACAACTGAACTGAAAGTACTGAAAGACTGAAACCGATATGGAATCGAAGCAATGCGATTACGAGACCAAAAAAGTGCGAAAATGCGTT
The DNA here is from genome assembly GCF_025370935.1 of Choristoneura fumiferana. Lineage (NCBI taxonomy): Eukaryota > Metazoa > Arthropoda > Insecta > Lepidoptera > Tortricidae > Choristoneura > Choristoneura fumiferana. The sequence goes on along the minus strand of NC_133481.1, from coordinate 6,331,770 downwards.
GTAAATGAGCGAAGCGAAGTGAAAGAAACGGGTGACACTCTTTCCCGGCCCGGATAACACCGACATGGAAATACCGACCTTGTTTTTTGTGTACACGCCCATAGACTACTGGGCTACGAAACTCGAAACTCGAAGTTCGTGTGGTGCGGTCCCTCTGATACTTATACTATTTAATACGAGAGTGAGAGGGACGGTACGATACGGACTTCGAGTTTGGAGTTTCGTAGTAGCTCAGCTTTTATGAGCTTCTATGGGCGTGTACACGAAAAACAGGGTCGGCATTTCCATGTTGGTATTATCCAGGCTGAGAAAGTGTCAACCCACCCGACAATCTAAGACCGATCAATTGTCAATGACAACGCAATGACACTGACAACTGATTTAAAATTACCAGTATAAAAAACAGTAAAAAGTCAAAACCGAATTATTATTTATTTAAAATGTAATATTCCAAAGGCATAAAGAACTAATAACTGTTCTTAGATTACCTAAGTATCTGTTATAGTTTTATTTTATCAATTCGGACAAATTTTACAGCTGAAATTCGGCTAGCGTACAAGTTAACGTTATTTTTATGTCCTTAAGCCGTTTCAACTGTTGTTAAAAACTCATTGTAATTATAATTTTCTGATTAATAAAACGGAACCGGATTGCAAGGTGGCCACACCAAACTGTAAAAAAAATGAGCAAATTTGAAATTTATTTCAATTCAATCATCTGCAAAGAGTATATAAGTACCTATGTAGATCATCTGTCTGGGCCATACACAAGTAAAATAAAAGAAATCATTTATTAAATTATTTTATTTAAGTACGGAATAATTTATGAAGTGAATCAAGCAAGTGAAACGACAAAAAGTAGGTGTAAAATAAATTTCAACAAACAATTTCAAATTTAACTTTATTTCAAACTGATATCAGTGAAGTGAAAACTATTTGCATGGTTGTTCTTACTAGACGTCTCAACCACTGAACCAATCTACTAAATTTCGCATGCACACATTGTATTGCCTCTACGAATAAATATTCTAGATAAAATATTTATTCGTAGTACCTATAGCCTATTCTATTTTAGCAGAAAAGGAATGAGGTTAGCCTTTTATCTTGTGGGACATTACGTAATGCTTGAAATGTAATAGTACATTGTGTCTTAAGGGCGGTAAATAAGGAATTACGAACGAGAGTCTATTAGAAGCCCGAAATCGAAGACTGAGGTCTTTAATGAGTCGATGTTCGTAATTCTAGTACCGCCCGTGCGACATACAATGTTTTTCATCACATTTGCGAGTAAAATTTAATATTTCTAAAAGAAAAAATATAATTCTTCCAAATATTGGCGATACCATAGGCTGCGCTCTTGGCAGCGCCGCCCTCCCCCTACCTCAGCATGTGCCTGAGCCGCGTGTGCATGTGGTGCTGCTGCTTCGCCACGCGCAGCACCATCAGTACGGGCACTGACTCATTTACCAACCTTGGGCTTCATGACAAGAAAATTTGTACGCGCAATGACTCGTTTACCGACCACGGGTTTCATGACAAGCACATTAAGGTCGAGGGTTTTATTTAGGGGGTTGCAACCAAGGTAGCCTGCATGGTATGACACTGTTTACGAGCAAGTGTGATGAAAAAAAAATGAGCATGTGTAACTGTTAGTTAGTATCATCATCATAATCAGCCGTAGTACTTCCATCGTTGGACGTAGATATCCAGCCTCCCCCATAGGTCTCCAGTTGTTGCGATCGAGAGAGAGAGAGAGAGAGAGAGAGACATTGGAATTGGAAGCGGTCTGCATCCACCGTGAACCTGCTGCTTTAACCAAGTCATCCGTCCATCTCGTTGGTTCGTTAGTTAGTTAGTAGGTACTTATATCTGTTACTTTTCACTTTAAAATGGCTGCACGGATTTGTGTGAAATTCGGAATGATAATGGCTTATCTCAGAAATTTAATACATAGTACAGTCGCCATCAGATATATCGGAGCGGCCAAGGTCTCCAAATATTTCTGAGCAAGACTAAACTTCAATAAATCCTGCACACTGCAAATACCATACATATCATATAGTTAACTACTGCAATGCCATAAACATCTAAGCACTGTTTTCGATAATTTCTTTGCATACCTACGCCCAGCCAAAAATATCTGATCACACAAAATGTCATGCGTATATATCGAAGCAACAAGGGCGTTCACAAAGATCTACACCAATTATACTACTTATGACTTGACACTATTGTGTCCTTAATATACGTTGGTATATCTCCTCAAATGAGCAGAATCTTGGGTGTGTCCGACACGCTCTTGATCGTTTTTTTTTTAATTAACACGCGTATCTATCCATCCTAACTATTTCCTATTATTCTATCCTAATATTTTATAAGATGCTGCAATACATTTAGACAATTTCGTGCGACGAATACGTATGGGTCTTGGCCGAGCGGAATCAAACATACGAAGCTATCATTATCGCAGGGTGATAAACGTCATACCGATTTGTTGTTCTCTAAGTAGAGCTTCATTACTTCAAATGAGCAACAAATAGTGTACCAACGCGCCTCGTATGAAGCACATCGGATTTTCTGTGCCCTTATCATTTAATTTCACTGATTAAGTTAATAAGATGTTACATAAATCGGCGACGCTGCGGTCGAAGCGATTAATCCATCAATTGGCTTACTATTCTACGGCAAAAGTAAGTGTTGAAATTCGAATAAGAAAGTTCCGATATTACAAAATGAAAGGAGAGTAAGGCGTAACGTGCTACAAGTTAAGTAGGTAGGTACAAACACCAAGAACTTTTAGGTACCTAGGAGGCGGAATAAGACTAAATATTATCAAAATTGAATATCTAATTAAGTATATAAATATAAGCCACAGAAATTTAGGTAAGATCACATGATAACTTAAGGAATAATTTACCTAATTAAGTGGGTATACTCTCAATTTCTCAAAGTTTTCCAGTTTTTGTATGTACTTACGCAGAAGGTGTGCTAACAAAAAAAATCCTTTTTCTCTATATTATTATCTACGTGAGGACTAAAACTGATTAAAAGAAGAAGGTTCTCACGGTAATTTATTTTATAGCACTTAGTTCTTTATTATAAGCAGTATTTAACTTGATTTAAGCTCGGGAAATAAAACATGGATGGATTATCCATGACAGACCCTCCTTTGGTGTATAGCTATACAGGAGATAGACTGCTCTTATAATTATAGGTACCCGCGATTAATCGATTAATTAATTATGTATGACATCGTGGCTTTCAAGAAAAGAGTTTATACTTAGATGAATGATTGGTTGGCGAGACCAATCATTCATCTAACAGTTTATAGGTACTTTCTTTTAAGGCCAGCAACAGACCATTAGTGACTCTCCTTGCGAGTTGTTGGTATGGGGGTGGTGATTATTTCCCATCAGATGACCCGCTTGCTCATTTGTTTCCCCTGTCATAATCATAATAAAGAAAAAAAACGATATAAATACTTGTATGTTGGTAGAAACAATACACCTACATAAGTACCTATATTATAATAAAAATGTAGGTATTTTTACCTAAAAATGAACTAGGTGTAGGTACGCTTATAATTTTACACATTCGGTTTTAAGATAGCAACAACCACGCTTCCGATTTGTTATTTTTTAGATTAGATCTACATAGTTGTGATAATTATTTACACGTTTATTATTTCATCGAAAGAATTGGCAGCCTCAACAAAGATAACAAAAGATTAACAATTTGAACAGCAAAAATATCCGTGATAATCAGAATATGCAATACTTAGCTGACTCAGTTTCTAAGCCTAATTCTGTTAGTTGATAGTTATACCTAGTGCCATCTACGAAGACGCGTGATTTTGTCATAATTAGCTATTATTGACATTGTAATAAGAAACACGGCACGCGTCATCGTGAATGATTCTACCTATAGAAACTACTCAGTTACAAATCATGTTAGCTCTCGCGTTTTACCACAAGAGCAATGATATGAGGTAAAATGAAATCGCGTTATTTTTCCGTACCTAAGTTCCGTCTACGGTCTACAGTCCGTCTTCAAGAAACTTGGTGATCTCATGACAATTGGTTATATGGATTCTAGCCATTCTAGGGGGCAGTAGGTACTACGTTTTCTTCTAAGTAGATACTTACATATATCACTGGAAATTTTTAAACACTTGCTGTCATTTTTTTTAAAACGAATGTTCGTATCTTCCATGGCTGTAAAAAAAGCAAGAAACATTAGTTCTTTTTTGTATAGCGAGGAGATTCAGCAGCAGTCAACCAATGCTGGTGCCTTAAGATTTGGAGAATTAGCGGCTTATATCTGTCAAGACTCTTATATGGTGAAGACCATCGGTGCCCGCTCGGAACTGATCATTCTGCCCGCATCAGACCGGTACTTTGTTTATCGACTCTACATAGTAAAAAAAAAATCATTTACTGATAGTAAATCATTTAGAATATAAAATTTTCAAGTTTATAGGAGATTGGAGAAAAAAATTGGAATAGAAGTATTGCTAGACCCGAATAATAAATACATAAATCTAAAGATACCAAAGCCATGGCTATACTTACCTACTTTACTTAACGTACTCACTGCCACCAACGCATATATGCGTCCCCCCCCCAGTGCCGCTGTCATAATTATTTATACATTTTGAACGCACATGTGCGTCGGTGGCACCTGTGGTCAGTCAAGTCAAGTCAGGTCCGTGAATGCGTTAAATAACGTTATGTAGGTTCTCAGCTTACCTACAGTACTTAGTAGAATTTAAGTACAATTAACTTTGAGAATGCCAGCTTGCCAGCACACTTTTGCGGTTACATAATTTAGTGTACCTGTGTACCTACATAACCAGAATTTTATGTATAACGTTCATGTTCATCGCAAATGAATGACTATTAAACGACCTAACGCTACCCACATCAGTAAATATACTTGTAGGAAACGGTATTTATTTAGCTAATATTTATTTCAATTACAAACATTGGATTGGATGGATATTATTGCTAATCGCTATCAGTATTTTGTCCGATTGCCAAATTAGGCTACTATAACGTAACGTGGTATTTGGTTGATAGGCAGTTAGTAAAGATCTGCCTTGCTGGAAAAATATATATATATAATCCCAGCCTATATACGTCCCACTGCTGGAAACAGGCCCCTCTCAGAATGAGAGGGCTTGGGCAGTATTTCCCACGCGGGCCCCAGTGCGGATTGGGAACTTACACACACCATTGAATTGCTTCGCAGGTTTGTGCAGGTTTCCTCACGAATGTTTTCCTTCACCGTAAAGCTCGTGGTAAATTTCAAATGTAATTTCGCACATGAATTCCGAAAAACTCAGAGGTGCGAGCCGGGGTTTGAACCCACGATCCTCTGCTTGAGAGGCCATAGGTCAAACCACTCGGCCACCGCGGCTTCATATCGTCATCATCATCGTCGGAAAAATATATAACAAGTATTAATCTTGTTGTCATGGTAAAATGATTAGTGAAATCAAGTTACTGATAAAGTATTATTGATTCTCTCCTTAAACTTGTTGACAACGAATTATCTTTCGGGTGTGTTTGCATATCTTTGTTTTGTGGCCATTTGTTATCCTAGATACGGAATATCTTGGTTTTAATTCTAATGACGGAATTCAAACGTACTTAGAATACTATAGAATCTTAATATCTCCACGATAATGCTCCTTTCCTGTGTTATGGGCCCTCCGGTAGATATGTCGCATGCTAAGTAATAAACGGGCTTAACTTGTAGGTGATTGACGTCGTTTAAGGAAAAGGATAGCTCACACACCCTCTCGCTCTGTTAGAGCGAGAGCGCGGCGAACCGACGTCCGTTTTCTGTCCTCCGGGAACCTCGCACTAGTTGCAAGGCGCAACTAGTATATATATATATATATATATATATATATACAGTGGTGGCCACGTAATTAAGAACGATTTGAAGTTCCAGATTATTTTTAACTAAATCATGTCATGTGTAGTCGTGGGTCCTTCTTAGAAGTAACTAGTTACGTTATGAAATAGCCACATGAATAGAGCAAACGGGATTTAGAATAAAGAATAAATTACTGTCATTTTTACTCAAATTTTGTTTTTATTCTCTTTAGTAACAAATTCAAAATAGTAATGAAGCTGGACAAATAATTAAGAACGATTTATTGAACGGTTTCGAAAGTTTTTTTATTTGAACTTAGATTAACTAAATCACACTAACGTGAAGTTGTACAGAAAAAAAAAGCAATGTTATACATTTTAACTAAAATTAATAGTTAGTAGCATGTCCACGGCTTTTATTACTGCCTTACACCGGCGAGGCACTGAATCTATCAATTTTTGACATTTCGCAAGAGAGATAGAGTTCCATTCTTCATACAGTTCTCTTAAATTGCCACACTGTCTATTTGAAACCTTTTTCTTGACTTTGCACCAAAGATGCTCTATTGCTCTAAGATCGGGGCTGTTGGCTGGCCAATCTAAGACAGAAACTGATTGCGATGTGAGGAATTTCTTAACAGTATGTGCATATGCTTGGGATCATTTTCGTGCTGGAATGTCCAAATATCCGGAAGCACGCCTTCTGCATATGGTAACATTGTTTCTTCCAGTATGTTTTGTATTGAAATTGATCCATGTTTCCTTCTATCAGCCTATCAGGTCCAACACCATGTCCAGAAAAACATCCCCAAATTTTTACATTTCCCCGCCATGCTTTAAAGTTACTTTTGTGTACTTTGGGTCGGATGCTTTATTTGGAGGCCGTTTTACATATCGTTTGCCATCAGAACATACCCTATTTATTTTTGTCTCGTCAGAAAAAAGAACGTTTTTCCACTGTCTGACTGTCCAGTTTTCATATCTTCTTGCAAATGCAAGCCGGGCTTGCCTATGACACCGTTTCAACATAGGCACCTTCCTTGCTATCCTTCCGTGCAACTTTTCTTCCACCATACGCATTCGAATACTGCGTGCCGAGATTGCTGAAGGTTGTTTTCGCCAAAATATTCTTTTCTCAACTCATTAGACCCTTTAAAAGAATTTTGTTTTGCCAAACGAACGATATTTCGATCATCTCGACGAGATGACTTTCTTTGTCTAGGTACACGCGGAACATTTGAAGTAGTTTGATACGTAGCAAAATGCTTTATGGCGTGGAAAACCATAGTTTTTGAACATTGCAGATGATCGGCTATGTGTTGTACGACCAATTCTTGTCGCGAAGTTTTAGTATTACTTTTCTTGTAGATTTATCACAACTTTTATTTTTCCCCGTTGTTTTTATATGAAGCAATCGCCTTTAAGACTTTTTACGGCACTAAATGGCGCCAAAATTATTCAAATAATAACCTAAAACCACAAAGCGGCGGTCCGTTCTCTATTTAAATTTGAATAAAAAATAAACTATTCAGCGTTCTTATTATATGACCAGCCAGTAAGTAGTAATACTAGGTTTAGATGTAATATATAAAGTTTATCTATTTATTTTTTAGCCAATTATATGTATAATGAATTTACCGCTAGTAAGGAAAAGTTTTACGATACCGAGAGAAGTACAAAAATATACATACAGTTAGTAACATTTGTCAGTTTGAAAAAATCTTCTCTATAAAAATCGTTCTTAATTATATGACCACAACTGTATATATAATTATTTTGTAAATACATTTCTTCTTCATCTTCTACACACAATCAATTAGGGTGTTTTCTTCATCACAACCAAGCATCACTAAAAACTAAATTAGTTATTGTACTAAAACGGCTTATACGTATCTGACAGCACTATCGGCTCTCTTTCTTAAACCAGCCTAAATCGGATATTATAAAGAGATAGCACGACTTGGTGGGTTTTACTTTCAGCAATTGATGTAATTTGGATTGCCTCGTTTTATTAAAAATAATCCTTGAATACTTGGTGTTCTATTAAGACATGCCACATGCATCATTAATTATTTTTTCACCTCAGCACCTCAAACAGGCAGGTTTTGCTACGAGAAATTAGTGAGCAAAATCGCATTTTGCTCACTCCGTGAGACAAAGTAACTTTTTAATTCTTTTTTTTAAATGCTGCGTACAGTTTTGGGTCTACTCACTGAATTCCAAATATTTGAACTTTACTTTGATCTATCATTTCACTTCAACACGAAAAAAGCGAGAGATAGGATCACATGTGTTGATTACAATCTTAAATTAAATTTATGGTATTAAAATATATCGATACCTAATAAATTACATGACAACGAAATATTTCCCAAATGTAAACTTTCCCGATCTTTTAATAAAGTGTGCAACCTCGTTGCACAAAAGCCGCTTCTCTTGTTTTTTTCTATGAAAGAATTTCCGTAATCCGTAAACTGTCTCTACAGTTGGAATAAATATTTGTTAAATTGAATGAATTTGTAACAAATCTGTAATAGAAATCTTAATCAAATCATATTCAAGGGTTTAATAACATTTATAATAAATTAAGTATACGTTTATTGTTCAACCTTTTTAATGACCCCAAGATGAGGCTTTTTGCAGTATTAAAAAATAAGTATGACATATTTTACAAGAAGTTGTAAGTTCAAATTACAATATTTACAATGCATGTTATGAGTATGAGATTTGTATTGTACCTACTGGACACTTTTTTATGGTTTTAAATGTGATTATTATATCTGTTTCTTAATAATCGGATTATATTTAAAAAAATGTGTTTGTTTTGTAAATAGGTATGTATATTTCGCTACACTTTGCTACATTTGGTAATAAAGTGATTTATCAATGCAATGTTTTTTTAAACCTTAGCAATATTATTAAACACCTATATAAAAATAAATTGGTTTAAAAGAAAAAAGTGCAAGTAGACATTATAAACAACGTCAGGAATTATAAAAAACATAGTAAACAAAATTAAATCCTACCAAATAATTCAACGGAAACGAGAAGTGCTAATTACTGAAACTTTAAACTCGATTTGCCAAAATTCACGATTTTATTACTAAGCATGCGACGTGTAAGTCAATATGGCAAAGAGGAAGGAGATACAAATCTTTGGTCAATGATCAAAGGGATGAGTAAAATTTCCTCATTCTTTTGTTTCCTACTTTTTATCGCCGTGCTGGGACAGTACCAAAGAGTATCAGGAATAGGACAGTAAGTAGGTACTTACATGTTCACTGTTGACTCAATCTTTTGTTACATTTTTTTCAGTTTGGCAGGAGAAACTAATAAAGTAACTATTTCTCAAATTCTACTCGGAACTATTATTACCTACATTTCGATGATTTGATAAAACGTCAGCTCACCTTTGTTCTCCTCTCTGTGTATTTGTATTTTTATTTTTATGTGCAATAAAGAGTTTACATACATACATACGTTAGTTTAAGCTTTAGGTAAGTAGGTACGTATAGGTGAAAAACTTAGGAAGATGACTTGTTCTATGTAGTAGTGCACGAATTGATATGGGACTTAGCATTTTTTCGGACACGTTACTACTACATACAACCGGTCATTTTCTTCTACATATAGGTATTAAGTAAATTCAACGCTTGCAACTTATCGCATCCTACCTAGATACTGATAATTTTGTCAGTTTACTTTCCTACAAACTTTAACTTGCTGCTGATAGCTGATTAGCTAATTGGGTCGTTGTCACTATCGTAAAAACCGGCCAAGAGCGCCCAAAATAGGGTTCCGTAGCCATTAGGAAAAAATTATGTAACAGATCATTGAATAGAACAGTGTCATACAAACCCCCGCAATGGTTTTAAAAGACCTATCCAACGATACCCCACACTATAGGGTTAGTCGAGAAAAATAAGCACCCCACTTTACGTCAATAGGTACGTACCTACCCTACATTTTTTTTCCTTTTTTTAATTGTATCACTGTCGGCGTGACTGATATGTATATTCATGCCAAATTACAGCTTTCTAGTACTAACGGTCTCTGAGCTTACCCGCGGACAGTCAGACAGACAAACAGACGGACAGACATGCGAAACTATAAGGGTTCCTAGTTGACTACTTAACTCTATAAAATGCTCTGTGCGTGCATATTTATAAGCTGTAGGTAGGCACTTTTACTTCCACTGGCTTTGAAACCACTTTGTACAGTCACTGTATTCATATCTGCCACAGCGGAGAGTGCAAAAATATGTGACACGTCCTACCGGCTCCAGAATAAGTAGTCGTATCAGATATTTGTAATAATATAAATATATTTAACTACATACCTACAAACATCCAAGACTCAACTACAAACATTCATATAATTTATCATACAAAATTAAATATTTGCCCGTCACGGGGATCAAACCCGCAATCGTCAGCTTCGTAGTCAGGGTCACTAACAACTTATCTATCCGGTCGTCAAGCAATTTATGCACGCTTTGCTGCAATGTGTAAGATATTGGTGCTGATAACTGTATACCTACCTATGTATATAGATACTAGCTTTTACCCGCGGCTCCGCCCGCGTGGAATTCGGTTATCGCGCGCTGTTCCCTCGGGAACTGTGCATTTTTCCGGGATAACAGTCAGCAGCCTATGTACATTATGCTGAGAGGGGTCCACTTTATACTATTCGATGTTATTTTTTCCATCTAATGTATTTTTATGTGTATCGAATATGTGTAAATAAATGTCTCTCTCTCTCTCTCTCTCTCTCTCTCTCTCTCTCTCTCTCTCTCTCTATGTCACTCTCGGGCCCATAAACTATCTCTATGCTAAAAATCACATCGATCCGTCGCTCCGTTTCGACGTGAAAGACGGACAAACATACACACACACACACACTTTCGCATTTATAATACTTATGTACTAGCTTTTGCCCGCGGCTTCGCCCGCGTGGCATTCGGTTATCGCGCGCTGTTCCCTCGGGAACTGTGCATTTTTCCGGGATAAAAAGTAGCCTATGTCACTCTCGGGTCCATAAACTATCTCTATGCCAAAAATCACGTCGATCCGTCGCTCTGTTACGGCGTGAAAGATGGACAAACATACACACAAACACACACACTTTCGCATTTATAATATTAGTATGGATTATGTTGTACAGTCGAGGTTTAGGCTTTCTGAGAATTTTACACAAAAGTTCAAAATATGAAGTGACAGCGACGTTAGTAGTGTAGTGTAAACATATAATATATCCTTGACCTCGACTCTACACGTCAAAACCATTATTGTCTGCTTACTGTAACACCATTTCGTAAGTGGAGCAAAGGTTTTGAGGCCAATTTTTGAAGCCACACCTGTGAATAATATGTTCATCATCATCCCAGCCTATATACGTCCCACTGCTGGGCACAGGCCTCCTCTCAGAACAAGAGGGCTTGGGCCATAGTTCCCACGCGGGCCCAGTGCGGATTGGGAACTTCACACGCACCATTGAATTGCTTCGCAGGTTTGTGCAGGTTTCCTCACGATGTTTGCCTTCACCGCAAAGCTCGTGTTGAATTTCAAATGTAATTCCGCACATGAATTTCGAAAAACTCAGAGGTGCGAGCCGGGGTTTGAACCCACGACCCTCTGTTTGAGAGGCGATAGGTCAAACCACTAGGCCACCACGGCTCTTAATATGTTATCCTGTGATATTATCATACCTGTGAAGTGGAAAATTACAGCTGTGTTTAAATCATATCAACAACTCCACAATTTTATTGCGTGCTGTAGTTTTGTAGCAATGTACAGTTTGTTACCACTTTTGAAGGATACTTTCGAGTGGTGTGTCGTAAATGAGACACGAGTGTTATAAGCTTCGGAAAGCCGTGGTTTGACGAAGAGCGTCACGGGTTGGAACCCATTTCTAAGTACCTATTTTAAAATGTTGGTGTGAAACTCCTTTTGAAATTTTTCCCGAGCTTTTCAGTGAAGGAAAACATCGCGGGGCAATTCGCATAAACCGCTGCGAAGGCAATGAGGTGTGCGAAATTTGTCATCCGTACTGAACCCGCGTGGCAACTACAGCTCGAGCCATTCTAAGATGAGTCTTTCGAAGGAAATTCAAAGGGATGTTTAAAAGGATATTAATTGTTTCTATAACTGAACTTTCCATCCCCAGCCGCGACGAGTGATAGCTATCCGACGGGAGGATCAGTCAGTATGGGAGCGCCGGGCGCCGTTCGCGCCGGCCAACGTCAACCGCTTCGTGCGGCAAGGCGTCAAGGTCATCGTGCAGCCGTCCAACCGGAGAGCTTACCCTATGCAGGTATTCTTTCAAGCTTTTCAGAGTAAAATACAGTAGCGTAGCAATGAGGGCTATCGTTTTTTGTCTCACTAGATGGCGCACTGTTGCGTGAGGTTTTTAAGTATGGCTTTCAAAGTCTGTTATTGCGGGCGTGAAAACAAAGTTTAGATTAAAATCATATTTAATACACCTTAAAACCGTACTATTAAAATATCGATCATGCCACAGTGCTGCATAGTCCCCATTTTGTTCGGAAAAAAAGTGAGGGCAAAGGTTTCCGAAAGACAAAACTGTCTCAAAACACAGACATTCATTGCCCCGGAACGCATATTTGCCATAATTAATTTCAGATATTGCAAAATATTCACAAAATTATTCTAATTATAAATTAACCCGCGTAGCTCACCCAAAAACTATGAGATTTGACATTTCGGAGACCTCACGCTACACTAGCGCCTCTAGTGGCGAATTCATACGCGATAGCCCTCATTTCTAATAAGGGCACGCTTTGTCTCAGCGCTATTTGTTACGCGTATTTTAAGAAACGGACCCTACTTTTTTTAAACTAATAATTAGTGTTATCAGTTTAAAAGCAAAGTAGGTTCCGTTTAGTCCAGATACCTGATGGTCATAACTAGTAAAGTTCATAAATGGTGGTATAAGGCATTGAATCCTTGTTGTCCATTACTGGGTACTGTGCTTAACATGTCCATGATTGGTAAGTCAAAGTCAAAGTCAAAATATCTTTATTCAATTTAGGCTATAACAAGCACTTAGTTTATGAATGTCAAAAAAAAACTAAGACGTTACGTATCAGATTGGGTCCTTATTTATGAAGAAATATTTATAATGATTATTGTTCTAGACATACATAAGCGCCGGCGCAGTGATCCAAGAGGACATCAGCGAGGCGGACGTGATATTCGGCGTTAAGCAGACCCCCATAGATCTGCTGATCCCTAACAAGACTTATTGCTTCTTCTCGCACACCATTAAGGCACAGGAGGCTAATATGCCGATGCTGGACGCCATTTTAGCTAAGGTTCGTAAGTTAAGTTTGATAGATAGAAGATTTTGGAAGACAATCTACTACGTTGGTGAAATCGCGGGCGTCAGCATAAATTACATAGCCTATGAAGAACTTTTACCTAGACTATACTATAAATGCCTAGACCTAACTAAACTATAAAGAGAGCCCTGGACTATAAAATCTAACAAAAATGATTATGGTTAGCTACTCTAAAAATTTGAGAATATCATTACATTTACCTGACAGTAAAGTACTTAGTTCAGTAATTCTAGTAGGGTTCGCAAGAGAAATCAGGATAAATAGCCACCAAAGTTGTTTTACTTGAAAGCTAGTATAACCGATATAGTTCTTAGATAATTTTTATTAAAATTGGTTCAGTCTATATTCCATATTTTCTAAGTTGTTTTTTTACTACGTATATTTAAAAGTCATAAACGATTCTCTATCTCAATTGATAGTAGGTAAACACAGGCTAAAGAGGCTAAAGAGGCAAACTCCGTTCGTAAGTATATACGAGTACATGAGACAAAACATAATGGGGTTCTACCCACTATTAAACCAGCAAATTGTTTCCAGAACATACGTCTAATAGACTACGAGAAGCTCATGGACGATGCGGGTAACAGAGTGGTGGCGTTCGGCAAATATGCGGGAGTAGCCGGCATGATCAACATACTGCACGGGCTGGGGCTGCGGCTGCTAGCGCTTGGACACCACACACCTTTCATGGTATGATTCTAATGAGTTACAACCAATTCATTTGCTCACCCGCGATTTTACGATAGCTACGACTTTGCAACAAATGTGTGTTCGTGCACCTTCTACACCTCCACACTATAAGAACACACCAGTCACACAAACCCAACTATCAGTACCACCACAAAACGTTCACACGTTTTGAACTCAACCAAAGTTTATCCTCAAAGCAACGCAACCTTTCACCATCCTACCACCCCAGATGTTAGACTTATATCTAACATTTCCATCTGTATCTGTCACTATTTTGTTTATTGGAAGGTTGCAGATGAGAACTATAATAGTTCCTTGCCTTTCTATGCCGTTTCTCGAGAGTGGGATGCTTAAGACGAACTTGGTTTAGCAAAAATTTATAAATTTTAAACTCTCAGGATTTAAGTTTTGATTGAATTAAAACCTGCGACCTCAAAATACTATTGTTATCTAATCAATTTCTAGTGTTATTTACCTACTAGTGGTAAATAAGTGGGTAGGTACTTTAGTATAAAATAGAGCTCTCAACTCGCTCTTAAGTCAAATGACACTTAGTACTGCTCTATTAGGATTAGTTTCAGACAAGTAAAGCATCTTCGTATATGCGATCTTTGAGACTTCGATCAATGTCAATGATTTCCTTAGCTTAGTCATTTTCAACACGATTCTCGATAGAGTAGAACCATAAACAATATGGACTCTAGGATGCGACATTTTTTGTTGTTGTTGTCCTCTTCTTTTGCTTCCGAACATCATATTAATCATATAAATAATTCGAAAAAATCAATTATAATATTATCTAGTGTCTAGTTCCAGGTAAGTAGTTGTATCATGTCATCTAATAGAGCAGCGCTGCGTGAGGCCGGTCTCTGCTCTATTGAAACCTCTTGAAACAGCACGTCGTGTGGGCGCCCGCGCTGTGTACGGCAGCTTTTTTATCTTAGAATCCCTCTGTACTAAATACTTGTTTTTGCAGCACATAGGACCAGCACACAACTACCGCAACTCTAGCATGGCGCGGCAAGCCATCCGTGACGCAGGCTACGAGGTTGCAATGGGCATGATGCCGAAGTCACTCGGACCTCTTACCTTTGTCTTCACCGGCTCAGGAAACGTTTCGCAGGTAATTTTCTAAGAGTCGTTGAGTGCCAATTGAAACATTGTAAATTGAGTTTGGTACTATTCTTATTTGCTTTTCAGGGAAGTCAAGAAATATTCTCGGAACTGCCTCACGAGTATGTACCACCAGAAATGTTGAGAAAAGTAGCAGAACACGGCAGTAAGTAGAAAATATTTTATTCCTATACTTATTAAATAAATTATTAGAACGCAACTATGATTAAATATGGAGTCAATAGAGTACTATTCCATTATGCGAAGAAATGCCCGCATGTTGGTAAAATAAGGACATTTTATCAGCATGTATATATATATGTCTGAGCCACCTTCCCCAAAGCAAACCCATATTTTTAGGGTTCCGTAGCCGAAAATACGTACACTAAATGAAACATTGTGTCTTTCCACGAAATTATAAACTTTTTGGCGCTCTGTATTTCGTATTTCATAAACATCCTTGAAAACAATTGAAAATCACGAAACTGTCTATTTATCAAAAACAATAATAATAGATACTACTAACATCTGTTTTGTTTCCTGTGTAGGTCCGAACAAGATTTACGGGTGCGAAGTGCGCCGGCGGCACCACTTGGAACGCAAGAACGGCGGTGGCTACGACGCGCAAGAGTATGAGGAGCATCCTGAGCGATACATCTCCACATTTGCTCAAAAGGTACAAAAAGAATACTTAAAACTTTTTCGGGCGCAGAATTTTTCAATGCGTAATACAATGTTTAAAAATTAACCGTCATTGCGTGTTGAGCCACGCGCTATGTAGGGTTCAGGGTATTAATACGAGTATGCGGCAAAGCCTGCTAAGCTGCAATGTGACAGTTTGGTCACCAACTTATATTGTGTACCAAATACATAAGGCTGGAAACAGTGCTCGACCGGCGGTACGTCCTGACCATCAGCGCTGACCGTCGGTTGCGAAAATTCATTCAGTGCTACGCTGACGGCGGACTGCGACGCGTGTGTACAGTTCACAGGTCGGTCGCTCCGTCAGCGAAGCACTGAACGCATCCATACAATGTCATAGCCCGTCGGTCGACCGACGCCGCGCGACCGACGAGCCGGACCGACGGCTCGACCAACCGTACGCGCGCACCAAATCACGCGCGTACCGTCAGCGTAGCTGTGTGCGCATTCATAGACTTTGATATAGGCATAGGGTTTTTAAACAATGAACACTCTTTTTAATTACACGTTTAATGAGATTTAAAGGAATGACTACAGAGAACACAAATCACACAAGAGCTCAACATCTTGCTAAGAGAAAAGAAGGAGACGGAAGGAAGTACCTCTCAGTGTTGTCACCCGCTAGGGCATAAACAATAAAATAGAGGGATTGCCATACAGCAGTAATAAAAAAAAAATAGAAAGTTATATGTTTTCTTCGGATCCTTGCACCCACTGCCCATAATTATTGAAATTCGTCCTTGACGTACCTGACTACATGTAATTAATTGAGTGGCAGAGCGATTTTGAAAAGCTTCTTAGCTTTTCGTACAAAGTTGTTACGTAGATTCCAGAATATTAAACAAAAATGCATCGTTTTCCAATCGCCTCGTAAGTACTCGTACGTATCTGTTATTTTTATGACGCTGAAAATCAAACTGGATTTATCAATTAGTAAAAGCTTGATCATATCTCACGTTGACCTGATTTTGTTCCATTACCATCGTTTGTTTCTCGATTGCTTCGTGGGGTGTTCTTCACTTTCCCTCCAGTTGAGTGTTTGTCCACAAGTTTATGAACTCGACTGTACCATCAGCCAAAGATGTGGTCTACTATCCTAAAGTTGACTATAGTTTTCATGTCATAAAACAATAATGTCGATAATACATGCTGTCAATTTGAAAAAGATGTTGACGTTGTTTAAAAATTAATAGATCACTGCCATGACCATATGCAAAGACGAGGAAACTATCACGTACCAAGGTATTAGAATCTTTTCATGGTCAGTTTTAAGATAATATCCAGTAACAACTGACTCATTTATGGCTCGCAAAACACGACAACAATGTTTCACATTACGGTAGCAGATCGTATCTATATATTATAATATGTATTTCATAGTACGATTCGACTTTTTAGAATATATTTCAGAATTTTATTCCCGGCGTGCTGAAACGACAATCGGACCAATCAAAAGTAATCGTCTGCTGCATGTGAAATTAAATTGACCAATGAGAATGCGTCATTAATGATTTTTATTTCTTAAACGCATAATATGCACAAAAATCTTTAATATTTTATATCTCTCAATGCTAGAAAAGCACGTCGGGTCAGGTCGTGAAAAGCACAACGTTTAGTCTCGGCCAAAAGTGCAATAGATGAACTCGTATATTCGAACTAACTCGTCCATCTATTGCTTACTTTCTATCCTCAACAACAATGTTCTATTGATTACATTAGGTACATTACATAAAATCACGCCCCTTTCCCAACGGGGTAGGCAGAGACTACATCCTTCCACTTGCTACGATTCTGGCATACAAGTCTCGCTTCCTCTACATTCATCAATCTTTTCATGCATGCATGTCGGTTTAGAGTACCTACTCCTGACCCGACCTTTCTTCAGAACGTATGGAATGTCAACAGAACTTTTGAAACTTTACTTATCTCAACCTACTGTTTTCATATGTGCTGGCGATTGAAAACTGATTCTAACCAAAGCAGCAGTTAAAAGCAAGTGCAAATATTATAAATTGGCATTAGCTCGTGTCGTCGTCAACAAAGATTGCATTGCCTCATTACCCTTGCTGCTTATCTAGCGATAACATTGGCAAATAAATGCGTGTAATATAACATTAGCACCGTCTTATCGGTCACAGGAGTCGGTTAATTCAATGGATAGTGTGAAATCATTTCACTTTTGTTATTTAACGTCACCAAAGCCATGCCCACATTTTATCAAAGAAAATTATTGATATCTATAGGTATGTATTGTTGTAGGTAATATACATACATCAACATTGGAAAAAATATATTATTATTTAACTGTCCGTAACACTTGTTAATTTCATTAAACACCTTTACATTCGCTTGGTAAACATTTAATTCATGGCAATGCGTAACAAATGCTAATAAAATTCTGCGACAAAGTTTATACAGAAAAAAATCTTACATTCATTAATTGTAAATGGTTGATGTGATAGTGTATTGTTTTTCTCAAATTGCGTAGTAATTATCTTTATTAAATGCGCAGCATGAAGTGGCTTTTTAGTGACACAAAGTAAGCCGTAAAGCCTATTTTGTTTTTTGTTTGTGTAATGTGATAGTAATTGATTAATATAATAAAGATAAATTGAATATAATATGGATATAACAAAGTACTATGATAATATAATAACTAAAAAAAGATCGCTTTTGGAAAATTACGGCTAAACGTTTTTTAAGTAAGTAACTATTTTGCATTATAACATGTCGCAAAATTCCACTAGCAAGAATTATTTTTGATTGCTTTCCATCAAGGAACCCAAAAAGTAATAAGGCATAAAAATAAGCTGTGTAGAGCTAATAAAGCTAAAAATTAAAAATTAAAATAATGTCAACACCTTTCCCATTCTGGATGTACAATATTTAACACTAGCTTAACTCATAAAACGGTTATGATCTAAATAATACATTAATTTTACTACATTAACCTACCACAATAAATACGTTATAGCTACTTAGGTACGTCGAAATTAATAACAAAACAATATTTTGATTACAGATTGCGCCTTACACGTCAGTACTGGTTAATTGCATCTACTGGGCAGTGGACAGTCCCAAGCTGCTGACCATTCCTGACGCCAAGCATCTTCTTCTGCCTTCACACGCTCCCTGGCTGCCGAAGAGCATCGGCGCGCCAGCGCTACCCCACCGGTCAGTAACATGTAGTGTAGACAGGTGTCACCCGTCAGTGCTGATGACCTTAATCTACCGGGCAGTAGCTAGCTACCCAAACTGCTGACCATTTCTGATGCATCTTCTGCTGCCTTGGCTGCCAAAGAGCATCAGCGCAGCCACTCTATCCCACCGATCAGTACGTGTAATGCACACAGTGGTGATGAAACTGATGAACTACATCTACTTAGTAGTGGAAAGCTCAAAATTGCGGAACATTCCTAATGCCAAACTCATGATGCTGCTTTTACACACCCTGGCTGCCAAGCATGTCGTCAGCAAATACAATGTTGATGTTCTAACGTATAACAACATTGGAAGCAAGTTTCTATACCAACATGATATGCACAAGTCAACGTTCGAGTTTTAAATCCTCAATTGATCACAAAGAGTTGATTATGAATGTATTTTGTGAAATTCGCGAAATGTATTAATATTTCATAAGAAATATATCTAATATAAATTTTACAGAATGTTAGCCATCTGCGACATCTCAGCGGACCCCGGAGGCTCTATCGAGTTCATGAACGAATGTACCACTATCGACACGCCGTTCTGCCTCTACGATGCAGACCGAAACAAAGATACAAAGAGGTTAGTGTAAAAATTTAATGCCGAAAAGATCCCTCGCTGAATGATGATAAATTGAAGTACTTAAATATTGGACGTATTTTTATCACACTTAACTTTTTACGCATTATAATGACAATTTAACTCCGGGCAAGTAGAATTTGGATCACTGCAATGATGACATGAGTGGAATCCAAATTTTGCTTTCCAAATTGCTCCAACCCTTTGGATGAAGTCTTATAGAGGGCCTTTTTGTCAGCTTTAAAGGGCCTGGTGTACTTGTGTGCTCCATCGACAACATGCCAACGCAGCTTCCTCGAGAATCCACGGATTTCTTCGGAGACCTTCTTTTCCCGTACGCCGAAGACATCATGAAGTCTGACGCGTCACGCCCGTTGGAGGAGCATAACTTCTCGCCTGTTGTACAAGGGGTGAGGAAAATACTAAATCGTACTAGTATATAGCGGCTAGCGACTCTCGTATTTCATCTAGCTATAAAGCTTTTTCATATAGCTTTGAAATAAAATGGTCCTTTTAATCTCACACAGTCCAGAGCAGTGAATTCATTGATCCATTTTCGCGACATTTTAACGTAGGTACACACGTTAACGCGTTCACGTCCCCATACAAAATAATTTGGCAAAGTCGTACGTCCAAGTGTGATTCCATTTTGGGGACAGTTTGAAATTTTGAACTCAAAATTTACTTAGAACTGGTCCAGACGGAGCGTTTTGCGCGCGAGGAGACTCCCGCGTAGACACTCGCGCGTTCCCGAGGTAGGTACTTACCTACTAGAGCTACATAACATACACCCCGTCCAGATGCTCTCGCGCGCTTCCATCGCGACAGACATCTTGACAGTGTGAATCCCAAATCAAAACAGCAAATAGGTAGTACGTTCCAATGATATAAAATTTCTCGAGTTGGTATAATACCTATGTATAGGATAATAGGTAGGTAATTAATGACTTTTCGATACCGATGTTTAAGTAACTTATAACATGTTCAATGATTAGATTACAATTACGAATATTTACTTGTAAGTATTTACAGTTTGCTTTCAATTCTGATTTATCACTACTTGCTGTCTTCTGTTGTGTATTAATAAATATAAATAACATGGACGTTTCACAGGCTATCATAACGAGCAACGGAAAACTGACACCGCCTTTCGAATATATCAACGAATTGAGATTATCGAACAAGTAAGTTTTCTTTGATACCTACTTTGTAAGTACCTACCTATAAATAAATAAAACATCCGGTATCTTATACAATTCTTATATAATAGACTTAATATTTTTCCGAAAAAAGGTTTTCATAGATGTCTCTACGCTTTCAGTCGTTCTCGTCACAAGGTGGAAGGCAACGACCAGGAGAAGTCGATAGTTATCCTGGGCAGCGGTCTCGTCTCCGCACCAGTGGTCGAATACCTTGCCCGGGACAAGAACGTGTCAGTTACTGTCGGTAAGTACCTACTCGATACGATATGCAGTATTAACTTTATCTTGTTGGCCGCCAATGGCACGATGAATAAAACGAAAAATAAGTAGGTATTGTATTCCGGAATAATTGGATAAAACCTTGTAGGTATTTAGCAGTTGGCTATTTTCTAATTTGAGACCATTTCGTGACGTGGGCATTTTTTCCATACATGTGTCATGATTAAATGTTTTCTTTCTTCCTTTCTTTCTTTCTCTATCTCTCTCTTTGCTTCTTTATTTCTTTCTTTCATTATTTCTTTTATTCTCTTTATACCTATGTATCTATTATTGGATTCGAAACATTTTTTTCCAGCATCCCAAGTGAAGGAAGAAGCGGACGCTCTAGCGGAGCGCTACGGCGTGCGGGCCGAATACCTGGAGGCCAGCGACGAGTCGGCGCTGCGCGGGCTGGCGGCGCGCGCGCGCCTCGTGGTGTCCCTGCTGCCGTACGAGCTGCACGGCGCCGCCGCGCGCGCCGCCATCGCCGCCGGCGCGCACCTCGTCACCGCCTCCTACGTGCGCCCTGAAGTACAGGAGCTGCATGCGCAGTGAGTAACATAGTATTTTCTGAGAAAAGTTCGTATTTTTCATGCTACTTCCGTCAGCTTCTGTGCCCATCAAGACAGCGTAGGGGAAGGCATCGAGAGATTAATAATCGATATAGAATGGTTAACACTTTAGATGTGATTTCTGTAGTTTCTCAGTGTATTGGTCAAGACTGTAATGCTGTGAAATATACTTTCAATAAATAAATATCTAAACACCTAATAAACGATCGTGAGTTAGGCAACAGTCCCACCGAATCCGCGTTATCGTCATGCCGGTCGGCCTGGTCGGTAAGTATGTGAAGGTGTAATCAGAAGCGGTAGGTCTGTGACCGACCATACAATCATACATTCTTAAGTCATGAATTGTTGTTTTGTTAAAATAGGTTTGTTACACTGTTATTCAATACATTATTATTCAATTTCTTATGCTTATTATCCTCTCAAAAAAAGTTTTTTTTTTAATGTTTGTTACCTCAGAACTCCGTCATTTATGAACCGATTTGAATTTTTTTTTTAGTTTGTCTAGGAATGCTTTCAATTAGGTCCCATAAGCAGCAAATTAGGATCTGATGATCGGATCTTAAGGAAATCGAGGGAACTCTTCAAATATTGTAGGGACACCTATGGTAATTTGGATATATTTAGCAGTAACTCGTGCATTTGCTATTGAAAATCATCATTTGGTGAAGTGAAACTGATGATGAAGACCACAGTTGACCATCGGAGTTACTACTCAATAACAAGTATTTCACGGGTTGAATTTTAATTACGTTGACACAGTTGCTAAGCAATTTATGCTCCTCGTAATGCATATGGTAAAACGGGTGGTGATCCGAAGCACCAGGACTCCTCAATAATGAACGTCTCCCCATCGGAAAAAGCAATCGTTCGTCCAAAAAGCGTGAAAAAAATATTTTATAACAAAAAATTTGAACTGACTACAAAAAAACCATGAAAATATATTTTTTTTTATTCGACTGGATGGCAAACGAGCAAGTGAGTCTCCTGATGGTAAGAGATCACCACCGCCCATAAACATCTGCAACACCAGAGGTATTGCAGGCGCGTTGCCAACCTAGAGGCCTAAGATGGGATACCTCACGTGCCAGGAATTTCACCGGCTGTCTTACTCTCCACGCCGAAACACAACAGTGCAAGCACTGCTGCTTCACGGCAGGATTAGCGAGCAAGATGGTGGTAGCAATCCGGGCGGACCCGTTTTTGTAGTCGGTAATTTTTTTTGTAATAAATAATTAAATTAAATATAAAATAAATACACCTACATCACACAACACGCATATACACTACGTCTTTGGATGCGATAATAAATAATAATAATAATCGTGTCTGAAACGCTTACGTTACGTAAATTATACAAGTTTATGTCAAGGTGCGACCTTAGTTATTTGAAAATTATATCATCAACATAAACAGCGTACAATGTTGTATATTGTCCGCAGGGCAAAGGAAGCGGGCGTTACTCTCCTGAATGAAGTAGGTTTGGATCCCGGCATCGACCACCTCCTGGCTTTGGAGTGCATCCATGATGTGCAGAACCATGGCGGCCGCATTGACTCTTTCGTGTCCTACTGCGGAGGTCAGTCCATCCAAGTTATAGCAAGGTTTTTATCTTTACGCTACTATGATAACTTATGCACGGCTGGCGGCATGGCGAGCGTTTTCTCTGGTCATCACCATTACGCGGCCAAGACGCTCGCTGAACAGTGTGTACCTGGCAGCACACGCAATGAACAGAGAAAACGTTCACCACGCCGCTGCCGCTGTTCGTGCGTTGTACTGACTGGACAGAAGGAGTTTTGGAAAAAGAAAAGTTTATCGAGTAGGCTTCGCTTTTAACCGGTTTTTTTTTTGTTATATAACTTCTACACCTTTATCTATTGAACAGGTTTGCCTGCACCGGAATTCAGTGACAACGCTTTGAGATACAAATTCTCATGGAACCCTCGCGGTGTGCTTTTGAACACTATTTCTGCAGCCAAATACCTGAGCAGAGGACAGGTACGTATAAGTATTCGATGTGTTGTGAACTAGTAGATATTGTTCATGTCAGTATAATGTCTGATGTGGTTGCAATGTTATCATACTTTTATCATGTATACGTCAAAATCTATCTAGCCGTTTAGGCTACAGAGGGCGCCAAAGAAATAGTCAAAAATACATAGAGGTACCTACTCTTATGCTTGAAAAACAGACGGGTAAAAATGGACTCCTTAATTCAATCCGTTTCTCTTAGGTGGTGGAAGTGCTGAGCGGCGGTGAGCTGATGTCCGTGGCTCGTGACTTGGACTTCCTACCAGGGTTCGCTTTCGAAGGCTTCCCTAACAGAGACAGCACCCACTACGCTAAACTTTATGGCATCGAAGACGCACACACCATATTCCGGGGCACTATCCGGTACAGAGGTTAGAAAAATGTTCAATCATCATTTGGTGAATTGGAACTGATGATGAAGACTACAGTTGTCCATCGGAGTTACAATTCAATAACAAACTAAGTATTTCACGGGTTCAATTTCAATTGCTTTAGCACAGTTGCTAAGCAATTTATGCTCCTCGCTATACATATGGTAAAATAGAACGGGTGGTGAAGCACCAGGACTCCTCAATAATGAACGTCTCTGCATCGGAAAAAGCAATCTTTCGTAAAAGTTGATGAACAGTGACATTAAACTATTGTATCTTTGATTATTTACACTAAAAAGCGTGAAAAAAATATTGAACCGACTACAAAAAACATGAAAATAATTTTCTACCAGTCTGAAGTCGGTGACTAAGCACGAGCCAGCAGGAGCGGACCTATATAGTCGTTTACCCCACCTACGCACTATATATTGGGCTTCAATAACTCCTAGGCTGCTGGCTCGTGCTGAGGCACCGACTTCAAACTGGTAGAAAATTATTTTCATATTTTTTTTGTAGTTGGTTAATATTTTTGTTTATTTTTTTTTAAAACTACCTATCTATTTTTTACTACAATATTTCACAAAGTATGCAGTACGAATGTTTGTGTGAAAAATGTAGGAAAAATGTAACAATAAGTTTCCAATGACAACTGCATAAAAACGTTAGGAGAGAAGTGACGTGTCTTTGTTAATGTAATGTAGAAAAATATAACTTTTATATGTAAAGATTTTAAGTTTTGGTGGGATTCGTGCTGTCATCGTTCATCCACCGTCGTTTTCGTTTTTTTGTACCGTACAACGGAAAAAAGTAGTAGACACCGGCAAAATTGTCCACCAATGGACAGAGCCATATTTAGAAAAAAAACAACAAGTTTTGGTGGCATCATTTAGTTTTGCCACCAAAACCACCAAAACTTGAAATTTACAACAAGTTAAACGAAACGTTGGTTTTTCTCTCCTTGCTCATTAGCAAAGCTCTGGACTTTTGTTCTTATCCATGCTCTGCAAGGGTTTTTATATGAATGTTTGATATCCCTTTTATCATTTGGCAGGCTTCGCTGAAACAATGAAGGCTATGCAGCTGTTCGGTTTGGTTGATCCTAACCCTCACCCGTCACTACACCCCGATGGACCTGAAATTACTTGGGTAAGGTCTTATTTTGATCCACTGATATTTGCTGGTGACTAATTTCTTCTTATATTAGAAAGTCGAAAGGGAAATTTGCCAAATTTAATATTCATTGTGCTTAATTTTTCGGGCTCCATAGTCTTCAATACATCAAAAGTCTTGGAATAAGTACTTATTATCTTTAGACAAATTTCATGTTTTGACTCAGTTGTAATATGCCTTTATTGAAACATTCAAAACTGTCTAGGGATAAAAAAATATCCCTAGGTATTTGTGATGAGTGTAGTATAAAAATAGTAGATTGTACAACAAGAGCATAAAACGAGCCATTTTACCCAAGACGTTCATATAGCCATGGATAGACACGTCGAGGGGAAAATGGATTTAATGCTCGAGTTTTATACTCTGCTTTTCACTTCGATGGCGAGGAAATGAAATAGCAACAGTGAAAACAATTGTTCACTCATTACGTAAATTTTATTTTTCATGCATTACTATACATTATATTTTTTTTAGTTTTAGTGATTTATTTTGATTGATTTGATTGATTTTTAGTTTTATATAAATAAAAAATGTATTAAAAATACATAAAGAAACTTCTTTGTTGGCTGTTGTTGACACCTTATTACATTGGTCTTAGACGAAGATTTTATTTTATGTACTATGCACTTTTTAAGTAAAAAGTTGGTTGGGTTGGGTTGGTTTATAAAGTTGGTGTTTATGCTGCAGCATTACGAGCATGAGAAGTAAAAAAGTAATTTCGTTGATTCAGCGTCAATTTGCCTGCGAGTTACTCGGACTGACGGACTCGTCGATATTCTATGAGAACCTGAAAGGACGCTTAGCGGAGCGGATCGGAGCCATGGGCGCGCAGAGCGTCGAGTCCCTGGGTCTTCTGGAGGACAGTGCGATCGTGAAACGCAATACGCCGCTCGACACAATCAGTCTTTACCTCACCAAGAAACTGCAACTCGGTAACATTCAGCATTCACTTGTATAGTATCACTATATGATAGCGTCCAAAAAGTCGTTATTCCCTTATAGAATTCCCTTGATATCCTCTTCATACATTGAATAGCTTTAGAGACTTATTTTGTACAAATTATGAAATTATGCATACCTAAATCAAGTTCTTTCCCTCCATCACAACCCGCCGTTCTCCGTTTCACTTTTACGGGGACACACAAAATCGTGTACTTTGTATTTTCATTTTTGTGTTTTCCTTTTTTATTCTTATTTTTAAATTTTGTTGTATTTGTGTGTCTTTGTGAATGTGGAGAATTGTCTTTTTTTTTTCTTTCTTTCTTTCTTTCTTTCCATCACGTACGGTTAAGCAGAATATGAATATTTCTACTTACTTAGAATAATAATTATATTTCAGAAAAAGACGAAACCGACTTCGTCGTGCTCCGCCACGAAGTAGGAGTGACGTGGAGCGATGGGCGAAAGGAGCGCCGCGAAGTGACGATGACAGTGCGCGGCGAGCCCGGCGCACACACCGCTATGGCGAGGACGGTCGGGCTGCCCACGGCCATCGCCGCCAAGATGCTGCTGGACGGTGAGTCCTCGCGTTGAAGTTTACTACAGCAAGTACTGCAACAGATACAGCAACAGTTAACGCAAGGTGAGGTGCGAGGTGAGCCCGGTCATGGCGCGGACGTCGGGCTGCCCACTGCCCACTGCGTACACAAGATGCTGCTGGACTGGACGGTGGGTCATTGCTCGTGTTATAGGACCCACAATACGCTACGAAAACTCCTACGATCAGACTGCACCATTCACGCACACACACACACACACACACACACACACACACACACAGTTTATCGTCGCGATCTTCATTTTATTTCAGCGGTGGGGTTAATTCATCCATTCCGAGTTATCTATTCGAATTTTGATACCGATCCGTTCGATGGTACAGTTTTATAAAATCGTACAACAAAACTGTAGTTTTCTCACACCCACTATCTACAAGAATCCAACGATGCTTGAATTGAGCACACTTATCTCAACTTGCCAAGTTTAGGGTTAGCACTTAAGTATCTCTGCAAACTCATAATAAAATGAGTTATTTAGTAATGTGGGACCTTCAAACTACTGACTAAATTACCTATAAAAATGCGATAGGTATCCTACAAGGAAAATAAATTAAGAGAAGGAAGACGGAAAAGTTTTACAATAAAGAGTAGAAATCAAAGGAGGGGCCATTTTCTTCATAGCTCTGATACTTTTGACGTTTAATTCAACATGGTAACAGTTTTGTACTTATGTAAGATTTATCCGTATTTAGAAGTAATTCGATCTTTTGCATCATTATTCAGTAAACTACTTTTCTTTGCTCATTGCAGGTGAAATTCAGGAGCGCGGTGTGGTCCTGCCGTTCTCTCCAGTCGTTTATAAGTCCCTGCTCTCGCGCTTGCGCTCTGATGGTATCACAGCGAAGGAAGTTATCAGGCCTCTCAACTAAACCCTTAGGATATCTATATTGAGTTTATTATTTTTAAATAGCAAACTTTTAATGCGATTTCACCAATGAATGTCACTATTTCTCCAAAACATTACACATCTCTACACATGAATTCATGTTCCATGTAAGCGCGACCGCAATATTTTTTGCACTTACAGACAACAGAAATTCGAGTCTGTCATTGGTCATTTGTACGAAATAAATTTATTTTTTCCAGGAGAAAACACGTTACGTTTATGAAATTGGATATTTTAAAATTAATATATTAACTTATTTATTCCTTTGGTTAGTAAAAAAAATTGAATGTTTTGTATATTTGATAGGTAGATTTTTTAAATATATTAATTTAAGCTTTAAAAGCACAAAGATTTCCTAATTCTTCATGGCATGAAGATTAATTTCATAATATTCCACACAAACTTACAATAGAGATTGATCTCGATGTCAGTGAGAATTGTCAGCGACTTAAAAATCTAGCTGCAGAATCGTTCGTAGACCTGCTACGGTGCTACGGACACACCGTAGGACCGTAGCTCGGTGCTACGGGCTTAGTGTGAAACATTTTATGTGTGATTTTGTATTTTTCTAATCTGTCGATCCTTCTCATTT
Organism: Choristoneura fumiferana; assembly: GCF_025370935.1. Classification (NCBI taxonomy): domain Eukaryota; kingdom Metazoa; phylum Arthropoda; class Insecta; order Lepidoptera; family Tortricidae; genus Choristoneura; species Choristoneura fumiferana. Next base: position 6,303,600 of record NC_133481.1, on the reverse strand, counting down.
AGAAGAGATCCTCTTTCTCCTTCTATTAGGACAATACAATACTTCAGAGCGAGAAGTAGTTATTTAATATCTCGCGTTAAATTATGAATGCGTCCTTCTCTATCAGAACTTTGGCGAACGAGAGAATGAGATTATAAACAAACATTAGTTGAATTCTGACCCACCGTGTGATTTTTTGACAATACGGTATTTGACAACTCCTGAATTTGCCATATCTTATTATTATTACGAAAATATAGATATACAGACAGTGTTTAGCGAAGAGAAAACTTAAATCGGTTGAAAATTGGATTTATACTGAATTCTTGAAAAATCTATATAAAAAAGATAAAAAACAAATATTACGCTGTTTGAGTTTTTTTTATTATTTTTAGGATAATTTTACTAGTATTATGTAATATAGTATTAGCTTGTTTCTAAATAGTTACATTTAGGGGCTGTTTCACCATCCATTGATTAGTGTTAACGTTAACTGATGGTTAAATGAGATGCCGTCTCAATTTGTTTTGACCGAATAGACGGAGACGGCATCACATTTAACCGTCAGTTAACACTAATCAATGGATGGTGAAACAGCCCCTTAAGATATTTTTTAATGTAATTTGTCTGGTCTTTCTTATTTACTAAAAAAGAAGTAGGTAAGTACCTACCTACTTTGGTACAAATCATCGGGCATGTGCAAATTCTCTTAGCATTGCATAATTTGCTACTTTAAGCAGGTTAATTTAACAATATAACCAATGTATTTATTGGATGGATTCAGTGGATTTATTTGATGGGTACCTTTGCGCCAGGGATAGCTCGAGGGGGCCTTTTTGACTAGGCTTAAGCTCTTTTTAAGTTAAGATTTTTTTTATCTGTATTATTTGTTTTCTCGACATGAATAAATGATTTTTGATTGATTTAAAAAATTTAACCATACATATATTATTAATGCGATAGTGTGTGTGTTTATATGTTTGTCCGTCTTTCACGTCGAAACGGAGCGACGGATTGACGGATTTTTTGGCATAGAGATAGTTTATGAGCCAGAGAGTGACAAAGGCTACTTTTTATCCCGGAAAAATGCACAGTTCCCGAGAGAACAGCGCGCGTTAACCGAATTCCACGGGGGCGAAGCCGCGGGCAAATGCTAGTGTATATATATGTATACTTTTAACTTCAGTTAAAAACCACAGATAAACCGCAGATACGCGATATTTACGTACCTTATACTTAGTATGTAGATAAGCGGATTTGCACTATCCCCGACGAAATGACTGTGTACGCTAATTTTTTTCGTATGAACTGTACCTTAGTGTAAGTTTTCGGTTACAAAATACGTCTCGATCACGTTTGCGTTTGTATGGAAACACGAACATCGCAAACTTTCCGCTAGAGGCGCTGTTCGTGTTTCCGTACAAATTGAGATTTTAATGCGAACGCGATCGAGACGTAAACTTACACTAAGGGTACTGAACATAAAACTTTCTTCGTTTATATACCTCTTGTCCGCACCTACAACTACAGTTTTTCGTTTTTATCAAAACGTCTTCGTGCTATCCGTTCTGGTATTGCCCTTTGGATTTGATGCATACCAATCATCAATTAATAGTTACTATTTTTTTTGTAAATCTATTTGGAACTACCAAACCAAATTGCATTCGTTGATGGGTATCAAGTGCAAAGGGCATCAATTGGAAACAAAATAAAAGTCAGAAAATTGCGGACGGTCATACATAATTATACTTATGTAGAATATTATTGTTATATTGTACAGTTCATGTGCTTCTTTTCTAAGTTATCAGTTAGCGAGCCGAGGTCAGTAAGTACAAATTTTGTTTGTCGATTTATGTCTTCATATCTCCGTACCTGTATTATTATGGCGATGACCGTTACATGTAAATATTGTGACTTATAGGTAATAGATGTGATCAATGATGTTGTGCCATAATGTAAATACGTTTGAAATTTTTCCCAATTGTTAATGTGGCGTTTTTAAATAAATCTAATTAAAATGTACTACCAATTTTTTTATTCTTTCAATGCCTAATTTAAATTATTATTAGCTCGACATGACTCGAACGGCGGCTGCTGCAACACTATTTATATGTTTTTTTTTGGCATTGATCATTGCACCTAAGTATTTCATGGCTTTTGTTTGTAAAATAGAAAAAGAAAAGAAAGGGAGAGATTTATTTGGTTCCATCATCAGTACCACCACCTAATACAAAATAGCTGGACGGGTATATGTCTCCTGGTTAAAGAGGGAACGTAGGCGAGCTCGGATAGTGTTATCACTTGCCGGTTGCTGAGCGTTTAAAAAAGCGATGTGCTTCGTGTTTTTACCCGACTGCCCGAAGGAGGGTTATGTTTTTCGAGCGTATGTATGTATGTATGTATGTAAGTATGTATGTCCATTTCTTTCGTCCTCGCTGCAGCCTAATTAGTGGCCGTTTCTTTGCTCAGTAGCCCTTTTGAACGTGATGGCAAGCATCGTTCCATGTATTTCCTGAAAATAATAAAACAGTGTCCCTTGCTTGTTAATATTGTTGTGTCTTGTGTAGTGTTGTCTATTGCTGTGTTGTAAATAAATGTATTTCTTTCTTTCTTTCATTGCCTTTTACATAAGCATGTGATTAGTTGTAGGTCGACTAGGTAACTATACTAAGAAGAGAGTTGTGGCAAAGATACTGCCTTGGGGTGTGCCAAATTCAGTTTATGACTAGTAACTATCAATCTATGACGGAAAACGTCATCAGTTAATGACGAATAAGTATCTAATATATGCTGGCGTGAACCACGTGTATGAGTTATTTGGGTAGTTGGCGAATCATCCGTAGTAGTTAATGTATGACATACATGTGTTACCCGCGGCTTCGCTCGCGTAAATCATTAGATACAGCAATTGAATTGAAATTCCGGAATTTAAAAAAATCCGTGAGAATTCCCTAAAAACATCGTGGATTTCATTAATATCGGGATAAAAAGTAGCCTATGTGTTATTCCAAGCTTCCCGCTATCTACGTACATATTTTGTTCTAGATAAAAAGTAAATATAGCAGTGGGCTCATTTTTCAATAGAAATTTTACTCAAAAGTCGGAAGGAGAGGATTTTGTTCGACAGTTTGACACAACTACTATTGCGGCTAAAAAAAAGTTCGATTAAAGAACTAATACATTACGAGAAAATTTTAAAACTGTGCACGAACTTGCCTCCTCATAAAAATCGGCATTTTAAACTAGCCAGCCCTGAGGAAAAATCATTGGGTAGGTAAAATCGTCAGGTAAATCACTGTAGTTTTCTGTAAATGGAAGAAAATAGAGACAGGTATCATACAGTGTATTATGTCAAGTGTATCGTGCGTCTTACGTCTTACTGACTTACTTAAAGTACTCCACTATGAAGCCGTGATGAATACCTATTTAATGGTCCCACTGGTTACAAGCCCAGACTTCAGAAAAATCTAGATTATGTAGGTACTCTAAACTGAGACCAACGATAATTTTATTGCAAGTCAAATAAAAACTACCAAAGGAACAGTTTTTTAACTGTTTTTTTTTTCCTAAGCCAACCTCAAACTTACGATCGGTGCGAAAACAAGCGAAGGGTCGTATCTGTCTTAAAACAATAAACATTTTCGATTTCAGCAAGGCAACTGCTGAAAATGAAAATACTGTTATCTAGTAATGTCAACTGGAAAAAAAAGGTGTGTCATGTTTGACATTCTTATATCATTTTTTTGCTAACTTAAAATGTTTATTCACATGACTTGATTTGCTGTTTTGAATTATTTTTTATGGTTATTTTTATAAAATTATTAACCTAAATCCCGATTGTGTCGTGACACGTTCCTCCTTGAGTTGTAATTGCGTGACAATTTTATAATGATGATGACTTTGCGTTAAAGTCTTCTTAAAATGGAAAACGACCCGAATAACACTGTAAGTAGTTTGGCAACAGCCTCAGCCGCCGCCGACGCTGCGGCTAGCTCTTGATGCCATCTGGAGCTGCTGCTTCTCTATAAACAACTGCTACATTAGCTAAAACTGGCTTTACTGAACCTCTGAGGTTATCAACAAAGTTGTTTACATGGAACGTTAGTGACGTTCATAAAAATATATTGGAAAAGATAACCTATGTACCGATGAATCCAGTATCAACTCTTGAATGGTTGACTAATTATGCTTCGTTATCGTGGAAATTATGCATAACCTTGTTTTTCTTAACGTTTATCTGTTTATATGATGAACCGATGCCGTTAAATCTTATAAATCAATCTGCTCATTTAGCCTTCGTTGTTAATGCTCTATAATTAATTTCTTATTGTACTTATACAAAAGCCGTTAAGATACCTATAGGAGCCTATAGGTAAGTAACGTTATTTAAAGCGTATGCCAAGTGGATATATCTATTATCTCATTTGTGCAATGTGGTTTTCAATTAAAAAAATACAAAAGTTACGCACATTTTCACAAATATTGTTAAGTACATTAAGCTTTGAAGGCTACATTTTCTTTGGGGCTTATCTACCTTTTACTTTGTAATAAATAGAGCACTGAGACTGGGAAAACGAACTGACATAGCTTTCGTGATAAAATGTAATGACAATGAGGTCGCGAGCAGAATATTTCCACTTGCCTACAATATGTAAACCTACAATTAAATACATTGTGTGTAGTGTACGTTTATTGTGATTATTATAATTACTTTACTTACTAACAACCTTTAATCTAGAATTAGTTTAGTTTACGTACGGCCATTTGTAAAAAAAAACTGGCCAAGAGCATGTCGAACACGCCCATTATAGGGTTCCGTAGCTATTACGAAAAAATCAAGTAATATTATTCTAAGGATTTCGTATTGTGTGCGGAATCTTTCAAGTTTAGGTATATTTTATACCTTAGGTTGCTATTTACTCTTAAAAATAATTCTCAAGAAATCTAAGCCCTTATAATTTTCCTTGTAAATATGATATGCTTAACAGTTTAAATTTTCGAGGGGTGAGGAACGCTCGATTTTAATGATGCACTTTAAAGTTGAATATTTCGCAAACAGATCACTGAATCGGAAGATTGTCTTGATAACCACACTATACCTAGGGTTAGTTGAGAAAAAAAATCACCCCCACTACGTCTACTTTTTTTACCACTTTGTTTTCGTGCCTGATATCAGATATTCATGCCAAATTACAGCTTTCTAGTACTAACGGGCTCTGAGCTTAGCCGCGGACAGACCGCCAAACAGACAGACATCGCGAACTATAAGGGTTCCTAGTTGACTACGGAACCATAAAAAGATAACATTGGAAAAATAAATCTCGATTTAGTATTAAGTTCAGTTTAGTCCGTCATAATGTCAATCTTAAATCAGTTTTAGCGATTGAATCTAGATTATATTTTATCCTGTAAGACAGCTTTAGATCTAATGAGCAAGAAATTATTACTACGACGGTATATAGAGGTCCATCGATCTCTTGAAATTCACCGTGCGCATGCTTTGTGTCACCGATTAAAGCGTATATAACTATCTAACTTAGAAAACTTGAAAAGCCTCGACGTTTTCATTTCAAAGTTTAATATCCCAACCCAAGAACAGCTGATTCTTGAACACATAATAAATTAAAATGTAAAATAGAAAACCGTAGGTACCTATCTCATTTAATAATTTTATTGAAATCTTGTTAACTAATTTTTCATATTACTTAAGGGCGCACCGAGCTTCTAGCGCATTATTGCATTTAATTTATGTATGCTGTAGGTATCATTACTAGTAAAGTTTCAATTTTGACTTTCATACGTAAGATATTTGAGGATTTACTCTACAAAATCATACATTGTAGAAACATGATTACTTGTAGTTCGTTAAATACGAAATGCATGCATGTGTGTATTAAGTCAGTGTTTTATAAACCATTCTTATTCTTAAAATGCACGTACATTTTTAAAATATGTTTTTGTTTTAGTAATACAAAGAGAATACCTAATAAAAACACGCGCATTCTGACCAACCTATCTTGATCCATCGCGCTTCGCCACCGCCCGCCCGCCCTCTTCCCCCCGCCTTTCCCCATTAGTAATCCACATTGATTAGCTCTAAAAGCTCGGTGCCCCCTTAACCTCTGGTATATTTAAGGCTGCGTTTCAAGCAGAGATGTGCGAGGACGCTTCATTCTCGCCTCGCTCCACTCAGCTATTTCCACCAGAGCGGTGTTGTGCCAGGATAGGTAAATGAAGCGATACTTATAGTTCTATGAAGAACACAATCCTCACAATACACCCTCGCACATCTCTGCGCGGATACATGCCAAATATTGAACTTTGAAGTGACAAAGTCGGGGGTTTTCCAACTTTTTATTAGTTATTAGTTCCCGCATTCCGGTGTTAAGCCTCCGCGGACAGTAGGCGTCAGTATTTATTGTGATGCAGACGGCGGGTCGCGAAACAGGGCGGTGCATGTCGGTAGCGGCGATGCAGGCGCTGCACCGGCTGCGCGAGTGCCGGCTGCTCTGCGACGCCATCGTGCGCGCGGACGACGGCGCCGCCTTCCCCGTGCACCGCGCCATACTCTCGGCCTGCAGTCCCTACTTTCTGTTAGTAGCTATCCTTTTCAGTACACTTTTTATCGGAGTGGGCTAGTCGTGGGCTAAGACTAAGCGTCGCCCGTTGGCGCGGCGTTTTCCTGGTTCACTACGACTGAGGCTAGGCACGTACCCACATCGTACACAGCAGCTGCACGGAATGAACAGAGTCAATACTCGCCGCACCGCCGTTTATGTGAATCCTCCTCCTAACTCCTTCAGAATTATTTTAGCAACACCACATGAATATGAACTCGAAAGACTACACTACTTTCACAACATTTGTATCTTAGACTTTACTGTTAATATGTTGGGGTTAAAATAGCATACCACGTGTTATTCCAGAGGTCCAACTATCTTATCAAACGTGTCCAGGGATATTTTTTAACCCTAGACAGTTTTAAACACTTCAATACATGTACATATGTACTTATACCTAACCTATTACATGCTACTGGCAGAGTCAAAACATCAAAGTCTAGGGATAATGAGTACCTATCCCAAGACTTTTTTGATGTGTGTAAGTTCCTTGCAAATCCGTCAATCCGCTTTCATCCTTAATTTATTTAATATAAACGAGCAATTCTTGTATATATATCTATACCTAATTATAATCTCTGAAACGGCTCAAACGATTTCGATGAAATTGGGTATGCAGGCGTTTTCGGGGATGAAAAATCGATCTAGCTTGGTCTTATCTCTGGGAAAACGCTTGGTTGGTACCGAGTTTTAGCCCTAGTGAAGCTCGGTCGCCCAGGTAATAATAGGACCAGGCTTAATAGGATGTTCATCAAGTTTGTCATCTAGGGCTCTGTTCACGACGACGCTGCACTCACGCGAGCAGAGCGACGTGCTGATCTCCGGCGTGCGCTCCGAAATTCTGCTGCTGCTGATCGAGTACGCGTACCTCCGCCGCATCGACGTCACCGACGCCAACGTGCACGAGTTGCTCATGACCGCCGACTTCCTCGCCTTCCTCGGCGTGCTGCAGCTCTGCTGCGACCACCTCCGGACCTCGCTCAGCCCTAAGAACTGCCTCGGGATCATGACGTTTGCCAGGTTTGCTACGTTATCTATCAAGTCTTAACAAATTGCGCCTAGATTATACGGTGTCTGTATGATCTTATTCGAATTATGATGCTAATTGATGGATAGGTTTAAACAATATAGCCACGAACCAGGTTTTATTGGTTTAAACCTAACCGTCAGGAGCGTATGTTATCTATCCACGAGTATCATATACTTACTTCCAATAGCTTGAAAAGTAGCTTCTACCTATATTATCTGTAAGAGCCTTGTAAAGCACTTCGTAACAATAGGCAGTAAGAAGCAGTATCATCACTTCGCTAAACGTTTATTTCTCTTATAAAATATAAATGTCCGAAAGTGCTTTTTAGGGTTCTGTAGTCAACTAGGAACCCTTATAGTTTCGCCATGTCTGTCCGTCTGTCTGTCTGTCTGTCTGTCCGCAGTTAAGCTCAGAGACCGTTGTTTCTAGAAAGCTGTAATTTAGCATGAATGAATATACATACACAACAAAGTGGTAAAATAAAAAATCGAAAAAAAATTTTTTTAGGGTACCTCCCATAGACGTGGGGGGAGTTTTTTTCTAGACTTTTCCTATACTTAGTGCGGGGTGTCGTTGGATAGGTCTTTAAAACCATGGTGAGTTGCCAGAACGATTTTTCGATTCAGTGATCTGTTTGCGAAATATTCAACTTTAAAGTGCAAACTTTCATTAAAATCGAGCATCCCCCCCCCCCCGTCTAAAATCTAAACTGTTGGGTAAAAAAAATTGAAAAATTTCAGGATGGTAGTTAGTATATCAAATTTACAACGAAAATTATAACGGTTAAGATTGCTTGACAATTATTAGTAGTTTAAGAGTAAATAGCAGCCTAAGGTATAAAATATACCTAAACTTGTTTATATTTAAGTACTAGCAGGTTAATTATTTGTCAAATATCTCTGAATAGTAAAATATGTGTGCCCACAGACGCGTATTTTGCTACAAACTGGAGGCCGATTCTCGAAGATACTTACTCCGTTATTTTGTGACCGTGGCGACGCAGAGCGATGAATTTCTCCACCTCCCGCTCGAAGAATTGAACTCGATCATTCTTGAAGATGAACTAAACGTGAAGAGCGAAGAAGTAGTTTGGGAGGCTGTACTGCGCTGGGTGAACTACGAACCAGACAGCCGTTGGCAGCACACCGTCAAGTTAATGGGTAGCATTCGCCTAGGACTGCTCGATACACAAGTTCGTAATTATTTCTACTCGTTTTTTTTTTCAGTTTCTTTACTTTTAGCATATTCTAAACATATTATGATTAGTTTTTCTTAGAAAACGTCAAAGATCATCCCTACGTTACCGGAAATGAGGGTTCACGCCCTATAATTATAGAGACGCTTAAGTTCCTCTACGATCTGGAGATGATAGCTCAACGCGACGGCGAGGTGGCCACACCGGAGATCGCCCGCCCCAGAGTCCCGCACGAAGTGAGTACGAGGAGTTTTGTTCGGTAATAAATTTCATAATGACTGATTGAAACTAGAGACGTTGATTTTTAAAGGTATTGTTTGCTATTGGAGGGTGGAGCGGTGGTTCACCGACTGCGTTCATTGAAACCTACGACACTCGAGCGGATCGTTGGATTAAGGTACAAATTACACTTTTTGGGTTATCTTTGTATATTCAAATTAAACGATGAGCACCCTCACTTCTTTCAGGTAGAGGAGGTGGACCGGCAGGCCCTCGCGCGTACCATGGCACTGCAGTGCTGGGCTCTTGCATTTGTTTATTGGCGGATTCGACGGAATGGACTACTTTAACTCGTGCCGTTGCTTTGACGCTGTCACTAAGGCTTGGCGAGAAGTATGATTTGTTACTCGATACTTGCCAATGATTGATTATAATTATTTTTAGGCATTTGTTAGTTCTTTACCTCAAAAGCATAAATTCCTTGTAGCGATTCACCGAATCTCATTTCACCTCAAACTAACAAAATTTCAATGGAATTTTGAACTCGACGCAATTTTTCGCGTAGCTTTTTACATTAGTATAATTAATTTGTAGCATCTCATTTTTCGTGTAGTATTTTGCCTAGACGCATTTCGCCGCGATCGATGTTTGCCTGGGACTCTTAATTAATTTGACGCATTAATTCATGTTTGCACTAAAATACACTAATACTGGTGAAATGCGACTAAAACTAATGGCGACTAAAAAAAACACGATTGAGACACAACGCGATACTTAAATTCACGATCGAGGTGAAATGCGACTAAAATTTATAGCTACTAAAAAAAAAATGACTGTGACAGAACGCTATAATTAAATATACGATCGAGGTGAAACGCGATTCGGTGAATCGCTACAAGAAATTAATGCTTTTGAGGTAAAGAACTAAAAAATGATTTTAGGCTACTTATATAATTTCGTTTTTTTTTCTGCTAGGTGGCACCAATGAATGCTCGCCGTTGCTATGTCTCTGTGGCTGTGTTAGGCGAAACGATATATGCGATGGGCGGATACGACGGTCACCACGACAGAATACTGCGGAGCGGTTTAACCACCGTACTAATCAGTGGTCACTTGTTGCACCAATGAATGCACAGCGGTCGGATGCCAGTGCTGCAGCGCTTGACAGTGAATTTTTAGTTTTTTTTTATTCTTAGTTTCTATTCTCCTTTTATTTAGTTTCTCGCCAAAAGATGAAGCTTGATATGCCGTTTGTATTTTCTAGCTCAGCACATCCTTTTCTTATCTGACTTGTTTATTTTAACCCTTAATAAGGCCCCATTTATTGGAGCAATCTACCACAGAATCAAAAGCAGCTATCGTATACAAACCTGGCAAAGGATATTTTTAAAGCTAGTAGTATTTTCAATAATTAAGTACAATTGATATTTGTAACTTATTACTAAAACAATAAGGTTGAATTTCCAAAGCATGTAAATCGCCTGTACCTTATTAAGGGTTAAGCATAAAAAGACCAATTGTTAACCTTTTGGTGTAGGATTACTCTTCATATTTTAATTTTAGATAAGATCTACATAACGGGCGGTTTCAACGGACAGGAGTGCATGAACAGCGTCGAGGTGTTCGACCCGGACACGAACCAGTGGACGAACCTCGCGCCCATGCGCTCGCGCCGCTCCGGTGTCTCCTGCATTGCTTACCATAATAAGGTAAATAGCACGGGTATCTTCAT
>NC_133481.1:6236361-6292725 GCF_025370935.1 Choristoneura fumiferana | reverse complement strand
ACATGTGCTCGGAGCTCTGCACGGGTTGGAAGCCGACGAAGGAGATCTGCATGGAGAGGATGGTGCCGACGCAGTAGAGCGCGCTGTAGGCCACGTACACGCGCGGCGAGAAGCGGCCAGCAGCAGCAGCGCCCACGTGCAGCGGGATCAGGTTGATCAGGAACACGTAGCCCCCGACGACACCTGCCACGATAACTGCGTGTAGCCTCCATAAATCACAACTATGAGGGCTATCGTTTTGTGTCTCACTAGATGGCGCACTGTTGCGTGTTTTTAAAGTATGGATTTCAAAGTCTGTTATTACGGGCGTGAAAACAAAGTTTAGATTAAAATCATATTTACCACAGACATTCATTGCCCCGGAACGCATATTTGCCATAATTAATTTCAGATATTGCAAAATATTCACAAAATTATTCTAATTATAAATAAACCCGCGTAGCTCCCCCAAAAACTATGAGATTTGACATTTCGGAGACCTCACGCTACACTAGCGCCTCTAGTGGCGAATTCATACGCGATAGCCCTCATTAGTGAACCATTTATGAGTACCACTTTTTTTTTAAAGCTGAGCGTCCACTGGATCGGAATCGGCGCGTACGCACCGTGCGAAGCGGGCGGATTTGTTGCTTTATCTAGATTTCTATGGCGCAGAAATACCGATCCAGTGCACGCAGTACCATAGAAATCTATATGTCGGCGGCCGATCGTAAAATCCGCCAGATCACGAAATTCCTAGGCATATCGTGAAACGCCGCCATTTCATGATATGCCTAAACGTTGGCCAGGCATATCACGATGTGCCTGAGAAATAATACGGCAGATCGATTAGAGCAACGCATTCGTCGATATTCCTAGCTCTATACCGGGCACATAGTAAAATAGTTTCTTTTTTGGCCACTGGTGGCGCTGCGTATGCAATGGCGGCCGTGACCAGCTGACCGGTCGTGTTTGTTTAGCGCGTGAAAAATGTCGGCGTCGCAACAAAATGATCCTTAAACCGAAACTAGTGATTGAATTCAAAATAGAAGTGCAAAAGAAGCTTTTGAACATCAGCTCCGTTCTTTTTATGTGAATCAAACGGATTCTGTGCACAATATGAAAAAAACCATGGACGTCTGCCCGTATTTTAGAGGTTAGTATTTTGTTGATAAATAAAGTATTCACTAGTTGTTATTTATTTATATAGAAAAAATTAGGTACGAGGAGCGAAGCGAGGAGTGGTTAGTATTAATCGTGATCATGACGAACGAGCCGAGCGAGCGAAGCGAGCGTGCCGCGGTAGCGGCCGGCGAAGTGCCAGAACCGATATGGCGGCGTTTCATGATATGCCTAGGAATTTCATGATCTGCCTAAACTGGCTAAATCATGAAATGGCGGCGCTACATGATATGCCTAGGAATTTCATGACCTGCCTAAACGTCACTAGGCAAATCGCTAAACGGTGAGTTTTGAACGATATGGCGGATGTCCCTTAGCCAATTCATGAAATGGCGGCATTTCACGATATGCCTAGGAATTTCGTGATCTGGCGGATTTTACGATCGGCCGCCGACATATACAAACAAAGTAATAAATCCGTCCGCTTCGTACGGTTTGATTCCAATGCAGTGGACGCGTAGCTTTATTCCCCATAGGGGATTTTGCCATTCCGGTTTGAAGAATTATGGTGATATGTGCACTTTTATTTTTCATAAAAAATTAGTGGTTTTAATAGCCATACACATACAATAAAACTTTTATCATCACATTCGCTTGACGTTGGGCGACCCAATCAGAGTGCAAGTGGAATAATGACTACAGTACTGCAGTTTAGTGAAATTTCTTTCAAACAAATTATAATTACAAGTGTAAAAAAAATACCAGTGTCAGTTAAGCTTACGGTTTCATTGCTGGGTCATCATTTGAGTTTATATTCCGTTTGATTTTTGTCGACATGGTAAAAGATTCTGTTACAATTTCCAGGGTATCTAGTAGATAAGATACGTCTAGGAAATAATCGAAAGTGTTTTAAAATTCTACAGCCTATTCATAAAAAAATGTGACCACGAATAATGACCCTGCTGTCGGTTTTGAGACCTTGGGACCATAGGGTCCCAGCACACACAAACTAATTATAAAAGTGTAAAAGCACCTGGTCGATACTACTGGAGACTAAAGGGCTGGTAGCTATCTCTCTCAATGAATTATTCGCTGGGTGCGCGATGACAGCGCCAACTAGCGGTTATAATTACGGCGGACTTTTAAATCCATTCTCGTCCATCGTCCATCTTTGTCCATCGTCCATCGTCCATCATCCATTCTAGTCCATCTTCTATCATCTATCATCCATCATCTATCGTCCATTCTCGTTCATCGTTCATAGTCCTTCGTCCGTTCTCGTCCATCGTCCATCCTTGTCCGTCATCCATCGTTTATCGACCATTCTAGTCCATCTTCCATAGTCTATTCTTTATCGTCCATAGTCCATCGTCCATTCTCGTCCATCGCTCATTCTTGTCCATCGTCCATTCTCGCCCATCGTCCATTCTCGTCCATCGTTCATTGTCCATCCTTGTCCATCGTTCATCGTCCTTCGCCCATCGTCCATTCTCGTCCGGCGTTTATTCTCGTCCATCGTCCATCCCTCACCGTCCATCGTTCATTCTCGTCAAACGACCATCGTCCTTCGTCCATCCTCGTCCATCGTCCATCCCTCACCGTCCATCGTTCATTCTCGTCAAACGACCATCGTCCTTCGTCCATTCTCTCCTCCATCCACATCCTCATCTCATACACTTACACACACACACACACACACATACCAACACGCACACACACACACACACACACATATATAATTTAAAAAACGTGACTGAATTTGCAACATTTTCGATTTTTCTGTGACTATATAGGCTAAAAACGAATTAAATTTAAAATTTGGAGCTTGTGCGTCTGCTAGAAGTACCTTAGGATTATGATGATCGTGAGTCAGTGAGTAGGTATGTCAGTGACAAAACTGAGGAACTTTAGCATGTAATAGCTGTAAATCTACATGTTCAAATTGAATGTTATTGATAATATATTTAAGTCCCATTAGGCCCTATAGGTACCTGAAAATTCAGGGTTCTAGCTTTACCCATAACAAAATTACAGGATGTTGAAAATAGCCTGAATGGGTTCGAGAAAAGTATGGTACGGCCGTGCCTTTGTTTTTGTTTTGCTCGACTTGGCGGGGGCACTAAATATAAATATTTTTGTGTGTAAATAATAACAGACTTTGTAGGCCTTAAAACTAGCAAGTCAAGTGGCGGTGCGGACTATTGCGGCTTTACGGACTTTAGCGAGCATCATACATCGAAGTCGGCTCCATTGAGGTATGTTGTTCATGAATTGTTCTTTAGACATAATGCTGCATAGAAGAACCAATAAGCCACGGCATTGGTAACCGTCACTATTCGTAGGTTAATTAACACATATTATTATTATAATGAAGTATTGATTATCAACTAATATTATTATAATGTTGCATGAGGTTGCCGTAAAAAAAAACTCAAACTTAAAAGATACATAAAAAATCATAAGTCTTAAAAAATAATATTGCGATTGTAGGAATATTTTAATTTAAAGTGATTTTTGGCATATTTAGGGGCTGTTTCACCATCCATTGATTAGTGTTAACCGACGGTTAAATGTGATGCCGTCTCTGTTTGTTTGGTTCTAATAGACGGAGACGGCATCACATTTAACCGTCGGTTAACGCTAATCAATGGATGGTGAAACAGCCCCTTGAACTGTTAAAATTTCAATATATTGTCATCTCAGGACAATCAAAGGACTCCAAACATCAGGATTCTTAAAGGTATTCAACAGAAGTTCCGTTCTAATTTAATTTAAGATAATCTCGAAGACATCAAAAAATAATTTCCATGCTAAATTTCATACACCTAATTGAGTTTAATGGTTTAAGCGTTAAGGGGTGACAGACAGACACACGGAAATACTTTCGCATTTATAATACATATTAATGAGGATATTCGCTATGCAGCTTAAGCACGTAATGCAGTAATTGAATAGATATACCTGTGTCAATGCATATCAAACTTGCAGTCTTCCAAAAGTGTTACTGCGTTTTGAGCTGTATCTGTTGTAGACACACAGTGAAATTTTCCCGTATTTAGGCCATTTGGATATGCATATAAACAATAAAGGGTACATACATACAATTATTAGAACTGTTAAACATCATATTAGAAATTTTATATTTAAAAGTCTGCCTTAACCAATGAATGGCTGATTAAAGCAGTAAGAATAAGTATAAACTATAATTATAAATGTTAAACGAAAAAATATATGTTTGGTTAATAGTCACACTCATTATTTCTTTTTCATTACACATAGGTAGAAATAAGCTGCAATGTTTTGAAAAAATAAAGTTTCTGTGAATTTGTATGAAATAGCAAAATCTGAATGTGCAGTACACTCATTCAGGGTGAAAAATTTCATCTTTATGATCTATGATTGGATTTGAAGACTATTTCCATTATTAGCAATAGTCTTATTTCAGATTTAATTAACAAAGCCAATCAGGAACATTCTCAATTTTCGCATTATAATGGTTACGACACACAGGACATGGTGAACAAATCAAGTGTCATATTTTATTAACATTTTCATATTGGTTTGTGGCAATGAATCCTGATAATAGCAAGGCAATTGGCCTCAACCATTCAAATATCTGTTTCCCTGAAATAATATTATTATCATATTTAACCCAAAACTGTGACCATCTGCTGGGCAAAGGCCTCTCCTCTTGACTTCCACATCTCCCTATCCAGAGCTATATTAGGCCATAATAAATAATATACATACACCATGTTTTTTGTTTGTTAACTTATGTTAAACCATCCATTGAAATTGACGGATGGCTTAGTTAAATCAGAGAAACTTTACTTCATAATAAATTTTTTGACCTATGCGAATATTTTTGTACAGTCACCTGATAACTATCTGACACGTCCTACCGGCCCTAGCAATAGAGTCGTATCAGATATTTATACACGCTTGTTGTGTCAAATATTGGTGCTGGTGACTGTACATAACCACTCACATGCTTTTGGCAACTCTAGTTCCCTGTCAAAGCTCTTATTTTGTTAATGAATAGAGTTCAACTCCAAAATCAAAGCATGAGAGTAGATAATAATAATTATCGAGTTCACATTCACATCCATTTTAAAGATCAAATTGTGAAAATTCCAAAACACTTTAGTTACAACTTACAAACTTTAAAGAAGTTAATTTTAAATCATTCATCAAGGAACTATTACATTATTTAGAACATACTCCATTATTTTAATTCTTGATTATCTTTTAAAGAGTAAGAGTTAGGCCACAAGTGCCTCAGAAAAAATAAATTAATTTGACCAGTAGAATGTTTCCTCAAGGTCAACAGAAATCAAAAATAACATTGTGTATATACATAAAAATAAATGCATGCAACACTTTATAATAATTATTGTAATTGTACAAAAAAAAAGACATTTCTTATTAAATTTTAATTTCAGTAACTTATTTTTTTGACTAACCATGTAAAAGTATGCTAGAGCAGTCATAGTAGCCCACAGCAAGGTTCCAGTGTTAACTGCTTTAATCCAGAAGTAGTATGTGAGCAGCATGCAGAATATAGCAATGCCTTCATTGTCATAGCTCCCAGCCACAGACCGGCTTATATAGCCAGGGACAATAGCGATCATGGCAGCTGCCACTAAGCCTGCTCCTTCATCCTTAAAAAAAAACACGAATTATTACTAACTATTACAATGGACAACAGTTAAATTATAATCTGAAAAATATGTATTACCTTTAGTTCCTTTGTCAAAAGGTATGTAACAATAGTTGTGAGTGAAGAGAAGAATGGTGCAAGGAACACACACACATTTCTAATGTCAATAGTAATATTCATGAACTGCATAATGTTGTACAGTGTGGTGGATGTGACCATCAGACCTGGGTAGATGGTACCTGGGGATGAAAATAATAGTAAAAAAGCATGTTACAGTAGCAGATCAAAAAATTATAAACTTGAAATTGCAAGACCTGCAACGAAAATCTAAGGCTTTCTTTCATTATTATTAGAAATACAGTCATTCACACTCTTAAATGATTAACTAAATAACCCAATTAAATATGACATAAGGCCTACAAATGGTCAGTTAAGTGTGTCCATCAAATAAACATGACCACTTTTTTTACCAACTACAGATATTAATGACAGTCCACATATAAAGTATTTTTATAATTCTTATTCTGGGGAATTATAATAAAAAAAATATTACACTAAATTTGATGTTTTTTCCTGGTATCATTTGTAGCAATGAAATTTATTACCAAGGAGCAGAATTTGTCATAGCAAAAATATTTCAGTAATTAATAAAACAGGAAATAGTAAGTACTTTTAAAATAGTGCTTTTTAAGTAAGTTACAATTAAAATATAAAGAGCTTGAGCTGCTTTAAATTAACTTTACATTTAGAGCAGTATATCATTGGCAAATCTTCATTGTATATAGGTAAGGGATGTTTTTTAATCCATTTGTCAATCGTTTTTCTTTTAGGATTAACCATTTTAATAACACAGAAATGACTAAGAAAAACTCAAGCAACATAAATGTCATAATATGTGACATTGACACGATTTATTTTATTTTAATATGGAGATGAAAGTCGCTTATCAGAGAGGTCAAATTTTACAGAATATTGTTACAAGGCGATAACAAGGAGAGACGATTCGATAACATCGATAACTGGAATAGTCGATAAAACTTATGTTCAATCCCTTTGATGTTTGATTTTGCTATGAGAAATTCCGTTCCTTGTTTTTACTATCACTAATTAAAATAAATTCAAATTAACATCTACACAAAATAACAAAAAAATAGAAATTAATAAAATAATAAAATGAAATGAATTAAAAATAAAATTACAATTTCAAATTAAATAACACTAAATAAAAGGTATTTCTAGTTATGCTGATCAAGCAAAACTGAACATTTTAATGAAACACACACACACACACACAAACAAATCACATCCTGTATGCACATGAAATTGCAATCCCATAAAGCACAGAAACATCATTTGCACCAAAAATTTTATGTTATTAAAATTTAAATGGATATTTGGAAAAACAGAATGGAACAACCACTCACCACCAATAATGCGACCAAGAGGATACCATGCTCTGTCATCAAACCAGTTGTGGAACTTGTAAAAGCCTTCTTCAGTGAGGTACCTTGTTGTTCTGTAGTTGAAGTAAGGATCAAATTCATGGATAACACTCTCAAAGCGTAATACGGAGAACAGACGTGTAGCAAAGGCTGAAAGTAAAAAAAAGATCAGTGGTATTCAATTTTTAATTAATAAAATTACGAAATAGGGGTTATTTTAATTTTTATATACATTTAATATTAACAAGCTGCCAAGCTCGGTCAATTGACATGGTGGCAGCTGCATATTATAAGGAAGCCATTGTATTAATAAAAACAACATGGTGGCCATCATTCAGCCGCCATTATCTCTCACAGCGTTAGCACATAGTTTTAATTTCCATTAACTTCTTCCTTTGTCAAAATGGAAAAAGCGAATGAAAATTATAACTACCTGCTAACGCAGCTTTAACGGTGTGCAATTTTTGGTCTTCACCAAATACACCAGATACAGGCGAAATTGTCCAGATCGACTGGGCTATATTTTTAGAAAACAAAAGTTACAATATAAATATTTCTATTTAGAATAGTACTTCTCATGAAATTAAAATTGATATTATTTTAGTTTGTTGGTCACTATTATTTTGTTGTACTACAATGCGTCCATCTAAAATGCATCTAGGCGACTCCCTACAGTAAGTAAAACAGTGCTAGTGGTGTAGAAAAGATTGAATGCCAAGAAAATGCTTACATAAAATCGCTGCCATTGACAAAACAGCCAATTTTATAAAAGTAAGTTGCTTATCAGAGGAAAGGTGGGGCAGCTTTGCCTTCGTTTGGGGCTCCGCAGTCATCTTGATGATGTTCACAACTTCAAGCTTTTAGTGATAAATTTCACATAAAGGATACATATATAGTAAATTCAAGTCAGTTATTCGCCGGCAACCTAATATACTCGGTTTCTTCTGCAGGCAGGCACCGACGCGAATTGACAGATCCCGGGCGGCGTGGCAAGAATTGTTGCTAGCTCACAATAAAATACTGTAACCTCTGACGTGTATCAGCTACAAAAAACATCCACATCATTGGATTTAATTTTTTTACTTCGAATGCACCTGATTAAATTAACATAATATGAAATGAAATGTATCATTCGATTGTTAATCAGACTTTTAAATCAGAAAAATTATTTATTCCAGTCATAGATATTAAGCGTATATCACATTGTTATGCCGAGCAACCCTTGAAAAGTACTCTGCAAGGCTACTACGAAACTCGTAAGTTCGTGTCGTGCGGTCCCTCTCGCTCTCGTATCAAACAGTGTAAGTGTCAGAGGGATCGTACGACACGAACTTCGAGTTTCGAGTTTCGGAGTAGCCCAGCTGTTCTGTGCCCTAGAAGCAAGCCTACTCGACTCGTAGGGAAGGAAATGTTAGAGCGAGCCACAGAAAGTCTATCACATTCTATCATTATCATATTTGTGCTAATGGACCGCAGAGATGTTGTCATGGACGTACTACTTTAAAACTGTTAAAATAACATTAAAATACAATTGTTGGACTACCTATACGTCCATGGATGTTGTTGCTATTATGCTATTGGATCAAAACTTTTTTGCTCACTTCATGCTGGTGATGTGTGCAAGCGAGCGACCATCTGTCTGTGACTCTTTCTTTAGATCTGAATATTCTGAATCTGTGCTTCTTTAACCAACCTCTGACTTTCTTTCATCTGTATCAGTCCATATCTCTTAGTAGTCTGTGCATCTGTCATCCGATCCGTGACAACCGTGGCCTGTCTGTCTGTTCGAGATTGAGAGCTTCCCGGTTTGGGTTTGGTTTTTTGTAATAGTACATTTAATTTTTGTATTAATTCCCTATTAACAGTTGTTATTAATATTTATGATAGGTAATACTGTGTAGAACTCATAAGTGCAATTATATTATTTAGCACAAATTATTAAACAAGCAAAGAAATAATATATAGTGAAGTGACTAATCACCGACAGTCATCTCCTCTCAAAATTGACATGTCAGTCTCCTTATAAGACCTTTATAATTTGAAAGGTTTGAGCTCAAGAATTATATGTGATGTCCGACGGTGACCCATCTCTCGAAGAAGATATACCAAAACCTTTACTGGAGAGGGTGGAGGACAATGTATTTACGCCAAAGATAGCAACTCCTATTTACGCAGGAAGTGTTAGGTTGCACCACAAAAGATCTGACGCGGCAGAAACGGAGTCCTTCCTGACAGATGCCCAGCGCAATGAGCTTGCGTTCCAACAGCTATTCCAGGATGGAGTTGGAGACTTTAACAAGGTAAGTTTTAGAACAGCATAGTGCATAAACTTACCAAACAATGAACTCATATATTTTATAACTCCTCCAATAAAAGGCTATTAAACCGTAAATAGTAAACCACTGAATACTCAAATATTATTTAGTCAATTTAGACAAGATATGATCTTTATAGAACTTAATGGGAATCAAATTTCTTTGGTCATGGCTTCCTCAATAAATTTGTCTTATGTATGAATGCATTTTCTTAGTCAAATTTAAATCCCTCAATCTGTACTCCACCTGGATGGCCACTGTGTATCTTTTATAACAGATCAAAATTTCTTATCACAAGTTATGCACAGCACAATAATTCAATTCTTATAAAATACCTATGTGTATGTAAGTATTTATAACAAATGTAACATCAGTTATGTCTGATGTTTAGATAATAGGGTAAGACTCATAAACTGCCATATTGTGTGTCTGAAATCAATGAATATGCCCTTGCTCCATGGCCACACAAACCACAACAAGCATGGCAGTGGTGGATGGTGTTTTTCTTAGCCATACTTATTGCAACACATATGGTGGGTGAAACACTTCTGACCCTTATATGCACAAACACTATTTGTAAAAAAAATAATATAAGTACCAATAATAATCCGTTGTGATAAAATAAGAGACTGACAAAAAGTATAAAAATCCAATTAAATTTATATTGTTTCCATATCAACCCACCCTTCCTTTTAACCATACCCTATAATTATAATTATAGACATATTATCATCAGTAATATATATACATAAGTATTGTTTAATTTTATATTTATTTACAGCAGCTTTTCCCAGCTACATTGTTATCCAACATTAAAAAATGATCTCAGATTCTTAAGATATTTTTCATCTTTCATGTTTAAAAAACACTAATAAAAATAAAAATAAAATACCTGAATAAAAAGAAAAGTGATTTATTCAATAATTTGTACATCTATAGATAATAGGGTTATGGCACCATAACAACTTAATTCACACATGAGACATCAGTAAACAAGTCTGGCAAAACTTATGCACCTAACTCAGAAATGTCAAATCACCCCACTTCTAACCACTTCTGAGTAAAGGCCTCTTCAATTTCACACCGCTTTGCCTGGTCCTGCGCTAGTCTCACCCACAGTTTACCAACCAACTACCAGATGTCATCCGACCAACAGGCCAGAGGTTTGCCCACCATTCCTTGACCCAATCTTGGCTACAACTCCATAACCGGTTTGACCACCTGTTGTCTAATGGCATATCACCAAGTGTCCTGTCCAACTCAACTTCAATTGAGTTACCCTCTTGTGACTTAAATTTTATATCTGTTCAGTACACTTATATGTAAACACTAGGCTGTTACCCGTGACTCTGTCCGCGTAGGATTCGTTTATTGCTATCCCGCGGGAATTATTCCATTTCCCGGGATTAAAACTATCCTATGTCCTTCCCCGTAACTCAAACTATCTGTGTACTGATTTTCATCTAAATCAGTTCAGCGATTTAGACGTGATGGAGTAACAAACAATTAAACAAACAAACTTACATACTTTCACATTTATAATATTAGCGGGAAGAGTGGCTATATCTAAGTTTTTAATTGAGCTATGCTAATCATAATGGCGAAATATATTATGAATTTTATTTTATGTTATTGTTAAAATTTATTCAGAATGAAGAATTAAGTGGATTGCTTTGATCCTATTTTCATAAAGCTACTTGTTTAGAAAAATAGTAGATTTAGTTAATAAATCTGGCTTTAACTTTGAGAGCTTTATATACTTTGACACTACTAAACTGAGCGTAATTCTAAATTGAGATTAATTTTTATAATATAAGTAAGAGGCCATTCACAATTAAGTATTTAATTACTGTTAAAGACATAATGGATGATTGAATTTTGTTGCTGCTATAGTAATCAAATCACATTACCAGAGGCAAAATGTCGATGCTCATCAGCACACACGTTAATTACACAACATGAAGGCTACTGTCTTAAGTTCAGTCAACTGTACCAAACAGCAGAATTTTTTACTGAACCAAATCTGACTCATTTAATACATACCTATTTATGCGGCTTTCAAGCTTTATGGTGAAGGAAGACATAGAAGAAAAACTGCACACACTTGCAAAGCAATTCAATTGTATTTCAATTCAATATGCTCTGGGTCCACATAGGAACTGCAGTAGTAATGTGCCAACTCGGGAAAAACAAAACTCGATTTAACTCGAGTTAAAATTCACGTAACTCGGACCTCGAGTTAACTGGATGAAACAGAGATTTTTTCAAAGTTTTTAACAATTTATTCCCTCACATTCGCACTAGTAGTAAAAAAAAAGAGCCGACAAACAAATGATATTTTTATGTTTAAATTTTTTAATTTTTCATATTATTTATTTATGATGTATTGGGAGAGTTATACTAACTAAAGTAAAAAGGGAAATTATTTAAAATCGAGTTGGAGATAATTCAACTCGAGTTGATTCAAGTTAAGCCCAACTCGAGTTAACTCGAGTTAGTAACTCAAGTCGACCATCACTAAACTGCAGTGCAATGCAAACCATCTCATTCATATAGGGAAAGATGGTGAAGATGTTACGACTTTCTGTGGACACACCCATATCCTCCTAACGCCTAGAGTCCTTTATAAAGAACTTAATGTAATTTGAACATCAAACTATCAATGACATAAAGTTTGATGTTCATAAATCCAAAAATTTGACTTTGGCGTTTAGGAGAATAAGTACATTACCAAGGCCGGATTTAGGGGAGGGCATCTGGGGCTACAGCTTCATTTTATTTGGAAAATAGTTTTTGGGGGGTCCCCACTCCTCTGTTCCCCCAAGCCCTCAACACCTCTAAATCTGGCCCTGTAATTTACATATTGTTATTCTTAGATGGTTTCTACTTAGGTAAGCTACTAGTATTTAAGGAAAACATGAATGGATGTTTCCTTTAACAAAATGTATTGATAAAAGTGACATAACGACGGTTGAGAACCAATATAGTCTATATCTACCATCTTTTAGCATGATAGTTAGGTGTTATTGAATTTTAACCGTCGATAAGTTCCATTGCATTGTTATACTGTTATTACAAATTGGAATGACTAAATTTTTTACGTGAAAAAATAAAAATCAACTAAAACACTTAGACTTTCACATTTATGAGTTTATGACATTTTTAGGCATTAGGAGAAAAAACTAAGTACTCTTTCCAAACGTAATAGCCGTAACAGACGACCGGTCCGGCGGACCAAGAGGGACACACACAACTGTCTGTTACAGTAAGATGGTGGTATGGATATACCATTCTAACAGATGGCTGCGTTCCTTTCGGTCCGCCGGACCGTTCGATCTTCTGTTACAGCACAGAGTACATATATAAGTTACAGCAATATAATCAAAGCCGAAAACAGTCATAGTTGCAGTACAGTCAGCAAAAAAACTTGTATTCATTATTTTTTTAACATTGACTTCGGCCTATTTTGTGACAACCCTGACTTATTCAATGTCTAGACTAGAAGATTGTTGCTATTTTGCAATGAGTCAAATATAATGCTTACTTGTTATACTATAGGTAGGTAGAGTCATTCACGATGACGCGTGCTGTGGTTCTTATTACAATGTCAATAATGTCTAATTTTGACAAAATCACGCGTCTTCGTGAATGGCACTAGGTATATTTTGCAGTCTAAACACGGGCACAGGAATCATAAAAGTACACAAAGAACAGATTTCGTGAAAAAAAAAAATAGAGAGCGAGCCAATTTTTAATTTTTCCGTGGGAGCGAAGTCGCGGGATAAAGCTAAGTTTGAACAAAAAAGAACTGATTTGTCTACCTGTGGCCCATTTCACGAAGTTACAATTTATAAGCGGTAGTCTCTTTTCAACACATACTGTTAAACAAAGACTACCTCTTGTAAATAGTATCTTGTAGCTTCGTGAAATAGGGCATAGGTAGTTTTTATGTGTATCAAGCAGTAGGTATGTCAAAGTAAACAGATAAAATATTTTTTTTTTTATAAACACGGAGTATAAGGGTAAAAGTAAAGTAAAGTAAAAAAACAATATATATATAATATATATATAATATATAATATATATATATATATATTTACCACCACAAAGTATAATACAGAGACAGTAAGAAAAACGACTATAGTTGGTAGACTTATGCGGTGGAGACTGGTGCCCGAACTAGGGGAAACCTGTATGTCGGGTCACCAGGTCTCCAGTCCTCAGATGCCCACAACCACAGAGATCCCAATGATAAATAAAACCTAAAGGTAAATTCTAGGTATTTAGGTAGGAATTGCACAATTATACTATAAAATTACTAAAAGAGAACAATGCAATGATTTAAACGACAGAAATATTATTAAAGTAAGAGAGATGTATGTGTTGTGAGGGTGAAGCCAGACGAGAGTAATTTTTTGAGTTGTGACGTGAGCCGCGTATTTTCAGTCGCGTAATTTCTGCTGCATTCGGTTTTATTCGTAGGGTTTATACAAAAGTCCAGTTTGTTTCACACGGCGCTGAAAATGAGTTGTGCGGTTGAAAATTACGCGACCCAAAATACGGGACTCACAGTTCAAAAATTACGCTCGTCTGGCTCCACCTTAAGTTAGAATCCACACTTCAGGGCTTATTACACTAGACTAAATTTAGGATCTTAAATGATTTAGAATAGAATCCTAATTAAGGAATCCCGTTTAGTCAAGTACTTCTTAGGATCCTTAGTTGGCTAAACGCGATTACACTTTCCTAAACTAGGATTCTAAATCATTTAGGATCCTAAATTTAGTTAAGTGGAATAAGCCCTTTTGCCATGCTCCGTTTGTATCGTGATAATTATGATTCGTCGTATCTGCACGTCTTTACCTCAGCTTGCCTCAACTGAAGCGCACGCTAATAAAATAATAAGTGACGGTAGTGTAAGAAACGTTCTTCCACCGGAGCCGTAGTAGTAAGACAGAATATAATCTAGTTAATTAGTAAGTAATTGTGGGTAATAATTTCGACGAATGGGTTTGTCATGCAAATCCCTCGAGAATGCTAATAATGATAAGTGTTGTTTAGTCATAGCTGGCACTCTACATACCGTTAAAGTGTTGTGCTAGAACGTCTCCATTACGGCATTTCTAAAACATAAAGTGACACTTTTATGACACCATCCTAATAGTTAGTTTCTTGGACTAGTTGTGGTTGTGTTAAACAGGTTGTGCAAAAACACGTGAAGCTGAATTCTAGGTGTATACAAAGGCAGAATGTAGGTAGACAAGCAAGCATGTGTTGTATCTGTTCTGTAGTAGATACGTTACGAGATGCATGATCTCTTATCAAACAAAGATGACTCAGTCTTAAAATGATAGAGGTGCCAAGGTCTGTGGTTATTTTTTTGCTCTTCTGCTATGCGCTGTACGTTAATAAAATTAGAATTGGGATAGGTATTTGCTTGGAGGTCTATTGAATCGTATCGGGCTGTGAACGTTTTTTAGCGTACATGTAATTATTGCACAATAAACCATTTGAAGTGGTGCACAATAAATAAACCATGTGAAGGTGTTATCTAAGATTTCGTGCGGCCACAGGTTACGATAACTAAATTTAGGGAATACCTAAATGTATGTATTTCATGTTATTCCAATTAAGAAACATAATATACCGGCAAAGATTGCTGGTAACTAAGGTAAAATGTATATTTTATGCGAAAACACAATATTCATTGGAAATTTTAGTCTATAATTACACTACCGCAATTAAGTATTCGTTTTTTTTTTGTTTTCGGCTAGGTATGCCTTTCGATTGAGCCAGCATCATGTCAATTTCTCTTATAAAAAGAAATCGGAGGTGAAGAGGCAGTTGCTATTCCTGAAAAGAGGGAATCACAAACCCAAAGTAAACCAAAAACAACCACTACTGTTAGGTATTAATAATTTATACTCACTTATATTTAGGTAGTCTATGTTCATTACTTTAATGATAATTAATACCCAGCAATTATTCGTTAAAATGAATTGAAAATAAACGTACCTACTCCTAGGAATCACGTAATAGTTGGCAAATTAGCCTTATTATTCCAAGTTACTTTTTAGTATTTGTTTTGAAGCAAGAAGGTACGATGCAGAAGATTGATCGAGTGTATTTTTATTGGGGTTAGACGGAGACAGAGCCGCCGCAGAAGACGGCCGACCTGCGGGCGATGTCGGTCCTCAGCACCTACCCCGACAACATGTCGCAGGACATGAACACTGACCGGTGAGTCCCCCCCCCGCACTGACCGCTCCGACCGCCCCTATTGCCTCGGGCCGACGCTAACGTCAATGCTTCACTGCTAATTGCACATTGATCTCTTAAAAACTGCGAAAATTTTACTTTTCTCAGACGTGATTTTGTTGAATATACGTATCGTATCCTGACTGTTTTGCTGCCCGCAACTTCGTCTATGTCGCGCAGCAATTTTGACTTAGTCGGTTATACGCGGTATAAAAAATAGCCTGTGTTAATATATGTATGGTAGTATAGCTTACTGGTAGTGAAAGAATTTTAAAAATCACTTCCCTAATTCCAGATATTACTCCATTCATACATCAAACACACAAACAAAGATCGATAACGTTTGCCAAGTGCAAACAGTACGCTTCCTATACTCAATGTAGGTATTAGGCTGGAAACAGTGCTCGACCGACGGTACGTTCTGACCGTCAGCGCAGACCGTCGGTTGCGAAAATTCATTCAGTGCTACGCTGACGGCGAACTGCGACGCGTGTGTACAGTTCATAGGTCGGTCGCTCTGTCAGCGAAGCACTGAACGCATCCACGGAGCGACCGACCTGTGAACTGTACACACGCGTCGCAGTTCGCTTCGCCGTCAGCGTAGCACTGAATGAATTGTCGCAACCGACGACGGACAGCGCTGACGGTCAGGACGTACCACTGGTTCCAGCCTTAAATTAAATATTGATGAAATAAGTGAAGTTAATGATGTTTCACATTCAATTTAACCTCGGAAAGAGATCAATGTGATATCATTTTGCGATTGATTGTTTGGTCCTGCGTTTGCTTTGAATTTGTGTTACTGCTTTGTTTGTCCTTATGTGCACTAAATTCGTGGAGCTAGTTATTGCTTCTAGCGGAAGTGCAGTGGCACGTCATTGTCCGCCTGTCTCTTTCTTTTTGTGTAACTTACCATCATGTTCGATGTTCATGTTTTGTTTAATTCGGAGCATTGCAGCTTGTTATATCGAAGCATCTATCGTCAATAACATTTGATTCCAACTTATGGACCCAACTACTGGACCCAACCGACCTGCATTCCATTTGTTGTTGTAGCTCAACGCTGTCTTCTTGTAACATATACAATACACATTACATTTTTTTCTTAATTTTGTGTGTGATTTTTTAAAATATGTATAATTATATTATACTAGTGTTTACCCCCGGCTTCGCACACATAAATCATTAGATGCAGCAGCTGAATTGAAATTTCGGGATTTTAAAAAATTCCCGTAGGAATTCCGGTTAAATTAAATCGTGGTTTTCATAATCATATCAAATTTCAAGACTCTAACCTAGCGGTTATTGTTTCGAGATTTTATCCCTATCCCGTGGGAATATCGGAATATAAAGTAGCCTATGTTTTATTCCAGATGTCCGGCTATCTACATACCAAATTTCATCCAAATCCGTCCAGCCGTTTTAGCGTGAAGGAGTACAGTCAAGGGCAAAGATATCGACACGGCCAAAGTTACAAAAATATGTACATGACTTTATGTACTTAACATTAAGGCCGTGTATACATATTTTTGGAACTTTGGCCGCCTCGTCTATATCTTTGCCCTTGACTGTAACAAACTCACTCACACTTTCGCATTTATAATATTAGTAGGATTAGGTATACATACGAATAAATCTGATAATTAATTTTGAGTTCATAATACGTCTATATATTCTATTTCTAGATATTGTTCGAACACTTACATTACGTTAATACTAATTATATAACATTATAGCCAATAATTTATATCCATTTTGTGTGCTGGTAATTGGTTCGGTTATTGACTGGGTACAAAGGGATTTAATTGAACCAATACATACATCACTAATTAGGTAACACACCCTTTTAAAACAAAAGCCACAAAGTTTACTGTAGTGTTATGTATGATGTATGTGTGATGATAAAATGATTATGTACTCGTATGTAATAATGTCAAGGGATATTTTTAAAATGCCCTTAAAACGAAATAACAATGGCAAAGAAATATTTCATTGTTTCCATACTGGAATTTTAAAGAAGTGCTCAATGTGTATATTATAGGTTTTGTCTACTATTAAGGAGCGGCCATACCGCTGCTTAAAAAACCGCGACGGTAGCACGTTACGGAATCGCAGTGACGCATCGTATGCGCACCGTTTTTTTGCATGCTTTCCACACCGCTACTTAAAATACGCAAACGGTGCGGAATCGAAGTGACATGCCGTAAACGTCACGAGTTTTGTTCGGTAGGTAAAGTCCTGACGTTTAGGCTGGCCGCACATACACGGTTTCCTGATAAGGTTTCCGAATACGGAATTCAGATTCGGAAACCTGAATGCGCATTTTTCATAGTAATGTTAGACGAAGGCGCACACGTTATTAAAATTTCCGAACGGAAAAAAACCCGACGTTCGTTCCATGCCACAGCCGTGCGTTCGGGTAGTAAGAACGGGAAAAAACCGAATGACGTCATCCCGAACGCAGTCCCTGCATACACTTTGTTTCACTAGCCGGAACGGAAATTTCAAGTCAGAAATGCGCGAGCGTCGTACGAAGTGGACGTATACGTCATTTTTGTGATAGACCAACATGGGTGACATCGAAAATTTAATAATGACTGTCGAAAAATATCCCTGTACCCAATAACGTCGTTTCTTCTTCTTTTTGTTGTGTAACGCCAGTAAGAGCGCAATTAAAAGCAATAACTCATCGTCCATGTCTATACGTGCTCTCTCAAGAACCGTCGCTCTAGAACTGGCAGAAAAAAAAACCTAATACTAAAAAACGAACGTGTGCGCTTTGCTTTCAGGTTTCCGAATCTAAATTCCGTATTCGGAAACCTTATCAGGAAACCGTGTATGTGCGGCCAGCCTTACGGCACGACACTGCGATTCCGTATTTTAAGCAGTGGTGTGGCCGCTCCGTTACTTGATATGATAACTTGTAAAGCCTACGTAACTGAGACAGGTTTTTTTAACTTTGTTATAAGTACTACCTACTGCCAATTCAATTTCAAATCAGTTTAAAATTGAATTTTCATCCCATAGATACCATCGAAGTTATGTATATGGTAATATACATTGTGTTTTTGTTGTAACTTCGACAGGTCGCTCAAGGGTCGGTCGGTACAAACCACTTCATCCATAAGTACCTACATACAATTTTAAACTGATTTGAAATTGAATTGGCACCTCGAATTGTAAGTTCAACAGATGGGTCGGTTCATTGATAGAAACAAACTATCTGGTAATTAAGTTTCTGGCCAAATAGACGACCAGATGGCCTAGGGGTTAGAGAACCTGACTACGAACGAATGCCGCTATAACAACAAATACTAAAAACAGAACAAAATAAATGTTTAAGGGGGGCTCCCATACAACAAACGTGATTCTTTTTGCTCGATATTAATAACGGCAAAAGGTACCTATTTATTTGTATAAATGTACTTTAAAAATAAATAATTAAATAAAAATAAAATAAACATTTAAGGTGGGCTCCCATACAGCAAAAGTGGTTATTTTTTCCGTTTTATGCCGTTTTACACTATCCCCACCCTTGAGGACTTTTAGTATGTTCATCTGGATACCGCAGGGTATAATATGATTTTGTTAATTTTCTCACCCTAGTATAGCAAGGCGACGTTTGCTACGAATCTTATTTGGACCGTCATAGGTTGTTTTTAGAGATAGGTACATATTCATATTTTCATATTAATTTGAATTTATTTCTTATTTATGCTTGACTAACTTCAGTCTGTTAAAATAACTATCTGGGTACTATTTCCTCCTTAATTATGGTGAAATGATCTGTTTTAAAAAATCACGTATTTTTATTTTATTTTATTACATACAACTTAACGTTAAACACAATTTGAATTTAGTAGAACTGGAAGACGATGTGGTAGGTTTAGTTACACCTTGCTGCAATTTGATAGCACGTAACAGCAGAAAAATCTGTGTAACGATTGCAGAGACAACGGTAGCGAAGCGTCCACGCGCGCGGCGGAAGACTGCGCTTGCGGCGAGCCCGCCGCGCTGCCGGATTTCGCGTCCACCGGCAATGGAAAACCCCCTGCCAACCATTGCTCGTGAGTACCTACCGGAGGGTTGGATCTCATGTACCTATCATTCTATGTTACATTCATATTCACAATAACCTTGTAAAGTTTTCGAAAACATGTCAGTTCCCGGGGAATATTATTGTTTAGATTGTGTGGTTTCATTTTTGCTTTGGAGAAATATAACAAACTATATGATTATGTATACTTAAGGTTTTCATATATTTTTTTTTGATATTGCACGTACTTGATAATTTGACTTTGATCAAAACAAATGCATCTATACCTATGTAATTTGTATTTGACCTAAAATAGAACTCAATGGAATTAAACAATCGTGTAAACAAAGCAATTTTTCACGATTACTCCGTAGTTACTTACATTTCAACGCCAATCCCGATCATATTCACATCTCAATGAATCCACCACTGTTTTTAACAATCATTGTATCATTAAATAATTGTGTTAATATGTTTATTTTATAGAATTAATTGGAACCCGAAAATCCGTTATATTTGTCAAATTTACATGATAATTTTTTCCTCACCAATGTCTATCTAGTCTCTGGAAATTTAGTGCTGTACCTACAAAATTAATTATTGTTCGTGGCCTTAAGTAGGATAATTGCTGGCTGAGCATTGGGAATTTAAACGGACGAGCTTGCGAGTCCGTTTAACTAATACGAAGCCAGCAATTGCTATTCCAGCGAGACTAATACAAAGCTTTTCTCAAAAATGGTGAATAATTCAGAAATAGAATAAACATTTTCTCAAAACATATTTGTAAAATTTAATTTTTATTCCAATATTTTTCTTATGCTTTCCCTGCCTTTTTTTTCATTAAAATAAACAGCAGGTGTATTTTCCCACCGAAACACCACAAGCTATTTCAGACCCAATAGAAAAAGTCCGGAGTTCCAACAAAATATCTGATACCGGCCATTAGACTTGGCTGTATACGTCTTGTGCCAATATTTCCATTGCCTTTTTAACTTTAAAAAAAATGTGACTGATTGCAGGCGCGCTAAATTCATTATTGTCGAGCTAGCGGCCTGCAATCGTTTTAACTTTTTAATTTTTCGCTGACCATAAACTATGCACTTCACCTTCTGATATGTAAATAATAATGTTAACTTTTACGGACATTTTTGAGAAAAATTAATTATTTGATTGAACCAACCTTACCTACCGATAATTATGGCTGGCTCTGCAAATTGGGGAATTTTTATTGTGTGGAGTCCATTTTTGGACCAAAAAATCATTTGTAATCACTTCCCTGTGTCTACTCTCATATGTGTTATTCCAAATGTCCAGCTATCTACATACTTACCAAATATAATCCAAATCCGTCCAGCCATTCTGACTCTTTGCCCCATTGGACAGAAGCTTTTATTTAAAAAAATAAGGCGGTATATATAAATAAACTTGTATTTTAATTTCGTACTATTTGATCATCATACTCGTAACTATAAACATACAAATAGTAAATACTTAAATAATGAAATATGAAAAAATCAAAATAATTATTTATTGCTGATGGAAGTATCTTAAAGAGCATTCCCATCACTAGAGCCAACGTCAGTTAGTCATTCAGCCAGTCGTCAGTCAATCAATGTCAGTCACCACATTTGTTTACCAGATTGCTTAATCCCATTGAATTCGAATATACTTACCACTTGCTACCCTCCGCTAATATGAAAACTTTTTGCGTAGTCTGAGGTGTACGTGTATTCATCTTCTCGAATACTACATGTATTAAATGAATGATTTGACTCTTATTTAATTCAGGATTCTCATGGTGGAATACTGAGCAACCGATCATTGACCTTCAACGATGCGTCCGAACAGTTGACTTTGTGCTGGTATGGGAGGCGGCTAAAGATGATGCCAACAAGCCTGAAGCACACACGCAGAGGCGTATTTTCGAGGAGAACCTCGAAAAGGAGGGGCTACAGCTAGAGAGGGAAGCTCCAGAAAATCTTCATGGATTACACTTCATTAAAGTGAGTTAGTTATACTTGAAATGAAATGAAATTTATTTGCGGTAAATGTAGTACAGTATAGTTAGGTATATGATGTTATAGGTTTTTTTTTTGTTTTATACATTTACAGCCTTATTCATAAAAAAACCTTAATTGAGGTTTGATCGGTCTGTTACTTAGCAGACTGATTAAGCTTAATAGACGGTTGTCAAGAAGTATGATTCATAAACACTTGCTAGCGGTCTGTAGGCCGATAGGACTACGTTATTTTGAGGTATTAAGTTTCAAGAATTCTAAAGTTTCTTATTTTTTGCCTGTGGGTACAGTCGTACCTATGAAGCTTATTGTAGCGTTTTGTGTCATTTTTGTTGCCTGCATTTTCAGCAATTTGAAGATTTGTGGTTGTTATTTTTTTATTTGAATAAATCTCGCAAAATAAATTTAAAGTTAAAAATAATTATGGCATCATATCTAGGATAGCCTGTGGAGTATGTAAACCAAATTTGTGTCATTTTCGTCCAGTGCAAACTGTTATATGGACAGTATGTAAAAATGGTGTGAAAAAAAATTACAGTTTATGAAATATTTATTTCCTATTTCAGATTACTTACATACGCCTATAAAAAAAAGTTGTGCCAAATTAGACCACGATATTTTAAGATTTTAAATTATTTTGTTTTCTTAACCTACAAACGCTTCAAAAAAATATTATAGTCATTAGAGTTCACATATTTTATATCATAAATGCATGATAAATCGACATTGTAAATTTGTGTCATTTTCGCCCACGATATTTAAAATAATAAAACATAAACACAAATGGTTGCGGTCGAAACGGGCCGCGCGGTCAAGCGGCGGGGGCGACGGGGGGCATAAGCACGCAAACACGTTCGTTCGGTACGATTTCATCTATGGGAAGCATTCATATTAGATAATACAAGTATTGTCGTCGCATGGAAGTAGGCAATTGCTGGCTGAGTATGAGTATTAAACGAACGAACTTGCGAGTCCGTTTAACTATACAAAGCCAGCAATTGCTATTCCAGCCGAGACTAATATAAACATTTTCTCAAAATGTAT
Organism: Choristoneura fumiferana; assembly: GCF_025370935.1. NCBI lineage: Eukaryota > Metazoa > Arthropoda > Insecta > Lepidoptera > Tortricidae > Choristoneura > Choristoneura fumiferana. The sequence goes on along the minus strand of NC_133481.1, from coordinate 6,269,851 downwards.
TACGATATTTAATTTTATATCAAAACTGCAGGTGTATTTTTCCTCTGAAAACACCACGAGCTGTTTCACACACATTAAAAAAAGTCCGAGGTTCTAACAAAATAACTGATACCTAATGGGTAGGTATCAGTTGTTTTGTTATTTTGATTTGCTAGATGTTTTGTTTTTTTTTTCTGGAACCAGATTGAATTGGCTGTAGGTACAGCAGGGCTACTGCGAAACTCGAAACTCGAAGTTCGTATCGTACTGTCCCTTTCGCTCTCGTATTAAATACTGTAAGTGTCAGAGGGACCGCACGACACGAACTTCAAGTTTCGAGTTTCGTAATAGCCCTGACTTGTGCCAACTTAGATATTACCGTGACCAAGTTTGAGACTTGATAATAATAAAATTTAAATGCGACATTGTTGTCGAGTATAGCGATCCTGCAATGTTTTTAACTCTTTCATTTTTTTCGCTGGCCTTAAACTATGCACTTCGCCTATTATATAACTTAATGAGTATTGAATTGACTGACTTTTATCTCCGCTACGTAATGAACAAATTGCATAACTTTCTTTTTTTGCATACTCTGAATGTAGTACCTATTCAAATAATGAAGTATGTAAATAATAGGTACATTAATTTAAGAATCAAAAAGGCTGATAGTTATATATAAAAAAGGTTGCCTGGAAGCTTAGAGCAACCCGGGCGGAAGGGAGTAGCCATTCGACGCGTTCCCCTCTGTCAAAGTACAAGCCCAATTGGGCATACGAATTTTATAAAACAAGGCGCGCTCGGATTTCAAACTACTAGACTGAATCGAGAAGCGCGAGTGAACGCGGCGGTGCTAAAAATAACGAATTGTTCAGTTTCCTGCTGTAAAAAGAGATCTGGGACATCAAGCTTGCAAAATTATGGTGTTACATTTCACATGGAAGTAAATTGTTATCGTATTATTGCTATTTAATTACATTTAAACAACAAAGACGTACATTATTGTCGGATTCGTTTACCAACATCGAGTCCTAGCGGTACAAATTTCGGATCAGTCAAGCGATAAATCGCATAAGCGATAAAGCGATGACTTAATGATGTTACTGTCAATGTGTTAGTTTGGAGTCATCTGTAAACGAATTATTAGTGTATTGTTGGATTATTTATGTGTTAACGTCGTCATTACAGTCAGTTGGCAGTTTTGTTTTTGCATCTAAGTAAGCCGAACTGCACTTGTATGCACATTTCCCCCCGCAACAAACGCCAGAACTATTTTAAAGGTAATCTACCGCTAAGGCTGCTCCCTTCCGAAGAAGCCCGCGTTGCTCTAAGCCTGGAAGAGATCGCTCTTAAGCGATAAGGCCGCCTGTTGTTAACCCTTGTAATTTTCATTCTGTGTACCTGTTCTGTATCGCTTACTATTTTTGGTGTACAATAAAGAGTCATTGTATTGTATTGTATTTTATGTAAAAATTTAGAAATGGTATGTTCATAGTATCAAACAGCAGAAAGCACCTAAATTTAGGACATTCGACAAAACTAATGTCAACTTTAACTAATTGGCATTAAGTTCGAAAATTCTAATGATCGAAATTTGACGTGGATCCTGCTTATGACGCTAAAGTCGGATTTGTATTTATCTGTCGTGTCGTGTCGTGACGCATATATGTAGTTAATTTAAACCGATATCTATATCTATAAGTATCCCAAATTTCAGCTAACGCTACCCAGCCGTTAAAGCATGATTGAGTAACAAACATCAAGATATACAAACTTTCGCATATATAATATTAGTAGGATGTGATCTAGCCCCTAAGCTCCTTCTCTCTCACTCGAACTTAAAGGAAGATGGATATCTTGTATGGTCAAGGAGTGTGCCCAGCTCTAAAACCTGGCTATCGCGTCACTGCATATCTAAAATAGCAGCGCTTAGCGTCAACAATCCTACCGAAGTTAGCGGCCAAAAGTTAGCTGCCGATTATAACCCAACCAAATTAAGAAGTTTGTTATTATTTGCATTTGTGTGTTCATAAAAGTGACAAAAACACGATAACTAGCTTATATTCAGGGAGAAGTATTCAACCTGAACGTCTGGTGAAGCAAGAAAATTATTGCCAGCTACACCATATGAAAAAAAAACACCAACATGGAAATGAGAACCTCTTCAAATCTTTCCATAAAATAACACTGGACACTAAAAGCTTTCTATAAAAGCTGCAACTGTTAACTAACCTCATCTAGTCTAGGAGCCACATCCGATTTGGAAACGGGAACTCTCCGGTTTTTTGTGGCATGTTATTACGCACGCTGAGAGCTTTCGATCAACGCTTCAAATGTCCAGTAACCTCGTTTCGTTTTGATGAAAAGGTAGAATTAAAGTTAGCGGCCGAAAAAAAAACAACTAAAATAAAAATAAACATTGATTGGAAAACGCCTTCCTCCTAGATATTATATTAATATCTGGAAAGATATTATATATTAATATGATTATGCATTTCAAAAGCTTCGATCAAATGCGAAACTACCCATAACCAACATCTAGTACGGGAGCTACGCCCGAATAAAAGTAGGGGGCGAAAATGTATGCAGTAATATGAAAAAACGACCAACTTGGAAATGCGAACTTCTTTAAATCTTTCCATATTATAATACTGAATACTAAAAGCTTTCGATACAAGCTGCAAGAGTTTAGTAACCTTATCTAGTTTAGGAGCCACACCCGATTTGAAAAAAAGCGGCGTATTTCTTTTTGTAATAAAATGTAAATAACAATATGTTGGAAATGCGAACCTCTCCAGTTTTTTCTGGCATATTATTACGCACGCTGAGAGCTTTCGATGAATGCTTCAAATGTCCACTAATCTCGTTTTGTTTTGAAGAAAAGGTAGAATTAAAGTTAGCGACCGAAAAAAAAACTAAACAATTTGAAAACGCGTTTCATCCAGAAATTTTAATAAGATGATTATGCATTTAAAAAGCTTTCAATCAAATCCGAAACTGCCCATAACCAACGTCTAGTACGGGAACTACGCCCGAATAAAAGTAGGCGTAGTGCGTAATAATATGCCAGAAAAAACTGAAGAGGTTCGCATTTCTAACAAGTTGTTATTCTCATTTTATTACAAAAAAAAAACGCCAGTTTCTTTAAATCGGGTGTGGCTCCTAAACTAGATGAGGTTAGTAAATTCTTGCAGCTTTGTATCCCGTATTATAATATGGAAAGACTTAAAGAGGTTCCCATTTCCAAGTTGGTCGTTTTGTCATATTACTGCAAAATTTTTCGGCCGCCTACTTTTATTCGGGCGTAACTCCCGTACTAGGCTTTGGTTATGGGCAGTTTCAGATTTGATGGAAATATTTTCAAATGCATAATCGTATTAATAAAATATCTGGAAGGAACACGTTATCTAATCAATGTTTATTTTTATTTTTGTTGTGATTATTTTCGGCCGCTAACTTTAATTCTACCTTTTCTTCAAAACTAAAATGAGGTTACTGGACACTTGAAGCGTTGATCGAAAGCTCTCAACGTGCGTAATAACATGCCACAAAATACTGGAGAGGTTCGTATTTGCTATTTGCAACATGTCGTTTTTCTCATTTTATAAAAAAAAAATACACCGCTTTCATTAAATCGGGCGTGGCTCCTAGACTAGTTGAGGTTAGTTAGCAGTTGCAGCTTTAGTAGAAAGCATTTAGTATCCAGTGTTATTTTATGGAAAGACCTGAAGAGGTTCGCATTTCCATGTTGGTGTTTTTTTTTTCATTTTAGTTTCGAAGTTTTATATGCTGCTTGTTTTAATCTGGTGTAGCTGGCAATAATTCTCTTTCTTCACCAGACGTTCAGGTTGAATACTTGTCCCTAAATATAAACTAGTTTGTGTCATACTAACTACTAAATATAAACTAGTTTGTATCATATATCAACTAGTGTGTGTGTTTTTGTCAGTCTTATGACCTCACAAATGCAAATAATAACTCAAAACTTCTTAATTGGGTTGGGTTATAATCGGCCGCTAACTTTTGGCCGCTTACTTCACACCGGTATCTGGTAGTAACATCTTGGTAAAGCAGCCAGGAGCGTCTCCTCAGAAGGGAACTCCTCAGTGATTAATGACATCGATTTGAAATTTGGTGCGGAAGTGTTGTTTAGATAACAATGAAATTACAGTCAACCAAAAGTAATCAGCAAAAAAAACTAAAACTTATTAGGTAGGTATCTCGTAAAAAATTGCCATGGGATAGGCATAAAATCTCGAAATGACAAGCGCTAGACTTAAATTCATAAAATTTTGCACAGCTGTTTTTAATACAAAGTCAATGATAACTATGATGTAATTTTTGGGATTACCCATGAGAATTCAGTAAAATCTCGGAATCAATTAAACTGTCAGATTACGCGTGCGAAGCCGCGGGTAATATAAACAAACGAACGCTGCCAGCCGGCTCCCAAGCACCCGATGTACTCTTCCCGCGCTCGCCATTCGCGCGAAGTACGTTTCGTGGTAGTTTTTTTTTTCAAATAATGAGAATCCGTGGATGAAAATGACACAAATTATGAATAGTGTTTTTTTACACCGTTAATAATCAAAACACGTAAACTCTAACAACTTGAATTTTCTTTTGTGGGTTTTACAGGGTATTGTATTAAAAAAAATAATATCTATAAATATCGTGGATGAATTTGACACAAAATATTTTGGATAACAGATATCGGTATTTTAAAACGTCTGACATCTTTTTAACAAACTGTAATATTCTTTTAGAGTTAGTTGGGCGACATGTTAGGTACTGGTTAAAAATCAGGATTCCCGTGGATGGATATGACACAAAATGCCTAGGTACATCAGTTACTGCTCAGATATTAATAAGAAAGTAAAATTTTCGTCTTTAATTTTTTTTTCGTCAAATACTAATGGAAAACACTAATACCTAAATTTCTACTTATGCAGGCACCCAAAATGACACAATTTTTTGTATTAGGTTGGGCAAACGCTCCGGAAGCTATATGCGAAAAAGAAACAACTTTAATATTTTTGAAGCCTCAAAACGTAGTCCTACGGGTCTATTTTCTCACACCCACTACCTACAAGAATCCAACGATGCTTGAATTGAGTTACTTATCTCAACCAAGTAGGGTAGCACTTAAGTATCCTGCAAATTCATAATAAATGAGTTATTTGTAATGGGGACTTCAAACTACTGACTAAATAAACAATAAAAATGCGATAGGTATCCTACAAGGAAAATAAATAAGAGAAGGAAGACGGAAAAGTTTTACAATAAAGAGTAGAAATCAAAGGAGGGCCATTTTCTTCATAGCTCTGATACTTTTGACGTTTAATCAACATGGTAACAGTTTTGTACTTATGTAAGATTTATCCGTATTTAGTAGAAATTCGATCTTGCATCATTATTCAGTAAACTACTTTTCTTTGCTCATTGCAGGTGAAATTCAGGAGCGCGGTGTGGTCCTGCCGTTCTCTCCAGTCGTTTATAAGTCCCTGCTGCGGCGCTCTGATGGTATCACAGCGAAGGAAGTTATCAGGCCTCAACTAAACCCTTAGGATATCTATATTGAATTATTATTTTTAAATAGCAAACTTTTAATCATTTCACCAATGTATGTCACTATTCTCCAAAACATTACACAATCTACACATGAATTCATGTTCCATGTAAGCGCGACCAATATTTTTTGCACTTACAGACAACCAAATTCATCTGTCTGCCATTTGTACGAAATAAATTACCAGGAGAAACACAACGTTTATGAAATTTAAAAAAAAAATTAACTTATTTATTCCTGGCAGTAAAAAAATTGAATGTTTTGTATATTTGATAGGTAGATTTTTTTAAATATATTAATTTAAGCACAAAGATTCCTAATTCTTCATAGCATGAAGATAATTATAATATTCCACACAAATAGAGATTGATCTCGATGCAGTGATTGTCGCACTTAAAATCTAGCTGCAATTTCGTTGACCTGTATCTTACAACTAGGACAATCTCGGTGCTAATTAAATTTATGCGTGAGTATTTTTCTAATCTATCCTTATAGATAGATTCTCTCCGTAGACAAACATACTTCACGAGAAGTAGTTATTTAAAATCTCGCTTTAATTAGAACGTTCTATCAGAATTTCGAACGAGAGAATAAGATTATAAAAAACAATTCTGACACTTGATTTTTTGGCAATACGGTATTGACAACTCCTGAATTTGCCATATTTTAACATTATTATGAAAATAGATATACAGGCTTAGCGAAGAGAAACTAAATGGTTGAAAATTGGATTTATAGTGAATTTTTGAAAAATCTTATTCCTGTCTTTCCAAACGCTCCTCATTGTGGAAGCAGTGACGTCACATGCCAGTATATCTTTCTTGTCTATCTTTAAATTTTTCAAACCCTTATAACTTTATTTTTGTAACGGTAGCTTAAAATTTGCTTCTTTATTCGAAACAGCAGTATAAAAAACATATACAAAATAGAAATTATAAATGCAAACATTAGTTGTTTGTTTGTTACCCACAATGTGAATTTTATGAAATACGAATTTGACAACGCTTGAATGACAGATATTATTAAATTACATATTACGCGCGATAAACGAATTTACAGACAGACGTCATTGACAACAGCTAGTTGACAATAAATTTTATAAAAAAATATTAAGTATAGCATCTTTAAAAATCTATATAAAAAAGATAAAAAACAAATATTACGCTGTTTGAGTTTTTTTATTATTTTTAGGATAATTTTACTAGTATTATGTAATTTAGTATTAGCTTGTTTCTAAATAGTTACATTTAGGGGCTGTTTCACCATCCATTGATAAGTGTTAACGTTAACTGACGGTTAAATGTGATGCCGTCTCAATTTGTTTTGACCGAATAGACGAAGACGGCATCACATTTAACCGTCAGTTAACACAAATCAATGGATGGTGAAACAGCCCCTTAAGATATTTTTTAATGTAATTTGTCTGGTCTTTCTTATTTACTAAAAAAGAAGTAGGTAAGTACCTACCTACTTTAGTACAAATAATCGGGCATGTGCAAATTCGCTTAGCATTGCATAATTTGCTACTTTAAGCAGGTTAATTTAACAATATAACCAATGTATTTATTGGATGGATTCAGTGGATTTATTTGATGGGTACCTTTGCGCCAGGGATAGCTCGAGGGGCCTTTTTGACTAGGCTTAAGCTCTTTTTAAGTTAAGATTTTTTTTATCTGTATTATTTGTTTTCTCGACATGAATAAATGATTTTGATTGATTTAAAAAATTTAACCATACATATATTATTAATGCGATAGTGTGTGTTTATATGTTTGTCCGTCTTTCACGTCGAAACGGAGCGACGGATTGACGGATTTTTTGGCATAGAGATAGTTTATGGGCCAGAGAGTGACAAAGGCTACTTTTTATCCCGGAAAAATGCACAGTTCCCTAGAGAACAGCGCGCGTTAACCGAATTCCACGGGGCGAAGCCGCGGGCAAATGCTAGTGTATATATATGTATACTTGTTAACTTCAGTTAAAAACCACAGATAAACCGCAGATACGCGATATTTACGTACCTTATACTTAGTATGTAGATAAGCGGATTTGCACTATCCCCGACGAAATGACTGTGTACGCTAATTTTTTTCGTATGAACTGTACCTTAGTGTAAGTTTTCGGTTACAAAATACGTCTCGATCACGTTTGCGTTTGTATGGAAACACGAACATCGCAAACTTTCCGCTAGAGGCGCTGTTCGTGTTTCCGTACAAATTGAGATTTTAATGCGAACGCGATCGAGACGTAAACTTACACTAAGGGTACTGAACATAAAACTTTCTTCGTTTATATACCTCTTGTCCGCACCTACAACTACAGTTTTTCGTTTTTATCAAAACGTCTTCGTGCTATCCGTTCTGGTATTGCCCTTTGGATTTGATGCATACCAATCATCAATTAATAGTTACTATTTTTTTTGTAAATCTATTTGGAACTACCAAACCAAATTGCATTCGTTGATGGGTATCAAGTGCAAAGGGCATCAATTGGAAACAAAATAAAAGTCAGAAAATTGCGAATGGTAATACATAATTATACTTATGTAGAATATTATTGTAATATTGTACAGTTCATGTAGCTTCTTTTCTAAGTTATTAGTTAGCGAGCCGAGGTCAGTAAGTACAAATTTTGTTTGTCGATTTATGTCTTCATATCTCCGTACCTGTGTTATTATGTCGATGACCGTTACATGTAAATATTGTGACTTATAGGTAATAGATGTGATCAATGATGTTGTGCCATAATGTAAATACGTTTGAAATTTTTCCCAATTGTTAATGTGGCGTTTTTAAATAAATCTAATTAAAATGTACTACCATTTTTTTTATTCTTTCAATGCCTAATTTAAATTATTATTAGCTCGACATGTTTCGAACTAATCCGTAACCCATCTTCTGGGAGCAACAACGCGACTCGGCGGCTGCTGCAACACTATTTATATGTTTTTTTTTGGCATTGATCATTGCACCTAAGTATTTCATGGCTTTTGTTTGTAAAATAGAAAAAGAAAAGAAAGGGAGAGATTTATTTGGTTCCATCATCAGTACCACCACCTAATACAAAATAGCTGGACGGGTATATGTCTCCTGGTTAAAGAGGGAACGTAGGCGAGCTCGGATAGTGTTATCACTTGCCGGTTGCTGAGCGTTTAAAAAAGCGATGTGCTTCGTGTTTTTACCCGACTGCCCGAAGGAGGGTTATGTTTTTCGAGCGTATGTATGTATGTATGTATGTAAGTATATATGTCCATTTCTTTCGTCCTCGCTGCAGCCTAATTAGTGGCCGTTTCTTTGCTCAGTAGCCCTTTTGAACGTGATGGCAAGCATCGTTCCATGTATTTCCTGAAATTAATAAAACAGTGTCCCTTGCTTGTTAATACAGCAATTGAATTGAAATTCCGGAATTTAAAAAAATCCGTGAGAATTCCCTAAAAACATCGTGGATTTCATTAATATCGGGATAAAAAGTAGCCTATGTGTTATTCCAAGCTTCCCGCTATCTACGTACATATTTTGTTCTAGATAAAAAGTAAATATAGCAGTGGGCTCATTTTTCAATAGAAATTTTACTCAAAAGTCGGAAGGAGAGGATTTTGTTCGACAGTTTGACACAACTACTATTGCGGCTAAAAAAAAGTTCGATTAAAGAACTAATACATTACGAGAAAATTTTAAAACTGTGCACGAACTTGCCTCCTCATAAAAATCGGCATTTTAAACTAGCCAGCCCTGAGGAAAAATCATTGGGTAGGTAAAATCGTCAGGTAAATCACTGTAGTTTTCTGTAAATGGAAGAAAATAGAGACAGGTATCATACAGTGTATTATGTCAAGTGTATCGTGCGTCTTACGTCTTACTGACTTACTTAAAGTACTCCACTATGAAGCCGTGATGAATACCTATTTAATGGTCCCACTGGTTACAAGCCCAGACTTCAGAAAAATCTAGATTATGTAGGTACTCTAAACTGAGACCAACGATAATTTTATTGCAAGTCAAATAAAAACTACCAAAGGAACAGTTTTTTAACTGTTTTTTTTTTCCTAAGCCAACCTCAAACTTACGATCGGTGCGAAAACAAGCGAAGGGTCGTATCTGTCTTAAAACAATAAACATTTTCGATTTCAGCAAGGCAACTGCTGAAAATGAAAATACTGTTATCTAGTAATGTCAACTGGAAAAAAAAGGTGTGTCATGTTTGACATTCTTATATCATTTTTTTGCTAACTTAAAATGTTTATTCACATGACTTGATTTGCTGTTTTGAATTATTTTTTATGGTTATTTTTATAAAATTATTAACCTAAATCCCGATTGTGTCGTGACACGTTCCTCCTTGAGTTGTAATTGCGTGACAATTTTATAATGATGATGACTTTGCGTTAAAGTCTTCTTAAAATGGAAAACGACCCGAATAACACTGTAAGTAGTTTGGCAACAGCCTCAGCCGCCGCCGACGCTGCGGCTAGCTCTTGATGCCATCTGGAGCTGCTGCTTCTCTATAAACAACTGCTACATTTGCTAAAACTGGCTTTACTGAACCTCTGAGGTTATCAACAAAGTTGTTTACATGGAACGTTAGTGACGTTCATAAAAATATATTGGAAAAGATAACCTATGTACCGATGAATCCAGTATCAACTCTTGAATGGTTGACTAATTATGCTTCGTTATCGTGGAAATTATGCATAACCTTGTTTTTCTTAACGTTTATCTGTTTATATGATGAATCGATGCCGTTAAATCTTATAAATCAATCTGCTCATTTAGCCTTCGTTGTTAATGCTCTATAATTAATTTCTTATTGTACTTATACAAAAGCCGTTAAGATACCTATAGGAGCCTATAGGTAAGTAACGTTATTTAAAGCGTATGCCAAGTGGATATATCTATTATCTCATTTGTGCAATGTGGTTTTCAATTAAAAAAATACAAAAGTTACGCACATTTTCACAAATATTGTTAAGTACATTAAGCTTTGAAGGCTACATTTTCTTTGGGGCTTATCTACCTTTTACTTTGTAATAAATAGAGCACTGAGACTGGGAAAACGAACTGACATAGCTTTCGTGATAAAATGTAATGACAATGAGGTCGCGAGCAGAATATTTCCACTTGCCTACAATATGGAAACCTACAATTAAATACATTGTGTGTAGTGTACGTTTATTGTGATTATTATAATTACTTTACTTACTAACAACCTTTAATCTAGAATTAGTTTAGTTTACGTACGGCCATTTGTAAAAAAAACTGGCCAAGAGCATGTCGAACACGCCCATTATAGGGTTCCGTAGCTATTACGAAAAAATCAAGTAATATTATTCTAAGGATTTCGTATTGTGTGCGGAATCTTTCAAGTTTAGGTAGATTTTATACCTTTTAGTTTGCTATTTACTCTTAAAAATAATTCTCAAGAAATCTAAGCCCTTATAATTTTCCTTGTAAATATGATATGCTTAACAGTTTAAATTTTCGAGGGGTGAGGAACGCTCGATTTTAATGATGCACTTTAAAGTTGAATATTTCGCAAACAGATCACTGAATCGGAAGATTGTCTTGATAACCACACTATACCTAGGGTTAGTTGAGAAAAAAAACCACCCCCACTACGTCTACTTTTTTTACCACTTTGTTTTCGTGCCTGATATCAGATATTCATGCCAAATTACAGCTTTCTAGTACTAACGGGCTCTGAGCTTAGCCGCGGACAGACCGCCAAACAGACAGACATCGCGAACTATAAGGGTTCCTAGTTGACTACGGAACCATAAAAAGATAAAATTGGAAAAATAAATCTCGATTTAGTATTAAGTTCTGTTTAGTCCGTCATAATGTCAATCTTAAATCAGTTTTAGCGATTGAATCTAGATTATATTTTATCCTGTAAGACAGCTTTAGATCTAATGTGCAAGAAATTATTACTACGACGGTATTATAGAGGTCCATCGATCTCTTGAAATTCACCGTGCGCATGTTTTGTGTCACCGATTAAAGCGTATATAACTATCTAACTTAGAAAACTTGAAAAGCCTCGACGTTTTCATTTCAAAGTTTAATATCCCAACCCAAGAACAGCTGATTCTTGAACACATAATAAATTAAAACGTAAAATAGAAAACCGTAGGTACCTATCTCATTTAATAATTTTATTGAAATCTTGCTAACTAATTTTTTACATTACTTAAGGGCGCACCGAGCTTCTAGCGCATTATTGCATTTAATTTATGTATGTTGTAGGTATCATTACTAGTAAAGTTTAAATTTTGACTTTCACATGTAAGATATTTGAGGATTTACTCTACAAAATCATACATTGTAGAAACATGATTACTTGTAGTTCGTTAAATAGGAAATGCATGCATGTGTGTATTAAGTCAGTGTTTTATAAACCATTCTTATTCTTAAAATGCACGTACATTTTTAAAATATGTTTTTGTTTTAGTAATACAAAGAGAATACCTAATAAAAACACGCGCATTCTGACCAACCTCTTGATCCATCGCGCTTCGCCTAAGCCCGCCCGCCCTCTTCCCCCCCGCCTTTCCCCATTAGTAATCCACATTGATTAGCTCTAAAAGCTCGGTGCCCCCTTAACCTCTGGTATATTTAAGGCTGCGTTTCAAGCAGAGATGTGCGAGGACGCTTCATTCTCGCCTCGCTCCACTCAGCTATTTCCACCAGAGCGGTGTTGTGCCAGGATAGGTAAATGAAGCGATACTTATAGTTCTATGAAGAACACATTCCTCACAATACACCCTCGCACATCTCTGCGCGGATACTGAACCAAATATTGAACTTTGAAGTGACAAAGTCGGGGGTTTTCCAACTTTTTGTTAATTATTAGTTCCCGCATTCCGGTGTTAAGCCTCCGCGGACAGTAGGCGTCAGTATTTATTGTGATGCAGACGGCGGGTCGCGAAACAGGGCGGTGCATGTCGGTAGCGGCGATGCAGGCGCTGCACCGGCTGCGCGAGTGCCGGCTGCTCTGCGACGCCATCGTGCGCGCGGACGACGGCGCCGCCTTCCCCGTGCACCGCGCCATACTCTCGGCCTGCAGTCCCTACTTTCTGTTAGTAGCTATCCTTTTCAGTACACTTTTTATCGGAGTGGGCTAGTCGTGGGCTAAGACTAAGCGTCGCCCGTTGGCGCGGCGATTTCCTTGTTCACTACGACTGAGGCTAGGCACGTACCCACATCGTACACAGCAGCTGCACGGAATGAACAGAGTCAATACTCGCCGCACCGCCGTTTATGTGAATCCTCCTCCTAACTCCTTCAGAATTATTTTAGCAACACCACATGAATATGAACTCGAAAGACTACACTACTTTCACAACATTTGTATCTTAGACTTTACTGTTAATATGTTGGGGTTAAAATAGCATACCACGTGTTATTCCAGAGGTCCAACTATCTTATCAAACGTGTCCAGGGATATTTTTTAACCCTAGACAGTTTTAAACACTTCAATACATGTACATATGTACTTATACCTAACCTATTACATGCTACTGGCAGAGTCAAAACATCAAAGTCTAGGGATAATGAGTACCTATCCCAAGACTTTTTTGATGTGTGTAAGTTCCTTGCAAATCCGTCAATCCGCTTTCATCCTTAATTTATTTAATATAAACGAGCAATTCTTGTATATATATCTATACCTAATCATAATCTCTGAAACGGCTCAAACGATTTCGAGTTTTCGGGGATGAAAAATCGATCTAGCTTGGTCTTATCTCTGGGAAAACGCTTGGTTGGTACCGAGTTTTAGCCCGAGTGGAGCTCGGTCGCCCAGGTAATAATAGGACCAGGCTTAATAGGATGTTCATCAAGTTTGTCATCTAGGGCTCTGTTCACGACGACGCTGCACTCACGCGAGCAGAGCGACGTGCTGATCTCCGGCGTGCGCTCCGAAATTCTGCTGCTGCTGATCGAGTACGCGTACCTCCGCCGCATCGACGTCACCGACGCCAACGTGCACGAGCTGCTCATGACCGCCGACTTCCTCGCCTTCCTCGGCGTGCTGCAGCTCTGCTGCGACCACCTTCGGACCTCGCTTAGCCCTAAGAACTGCCTCGGGATCATGACGTTTGCCAGGTTTGCTACGTTATCTATCAAGTCTTAACAAATTGCGCCTAGATTATTCGGTGTCTGTATGATCTTATTCGAATTATGATGCTAATTGATTGATAGGTTTAAACAATATAGCTACAAATTAGGTTTTATTGGTTTAAACCTAACCGTCAGGAGCGTATGTTATCTATCCACGAGTATCATATACTTACTTCCAATAGCTTGAAAAGTAGCTTCTACCTATATTATCTGTAAGAGCCTTGTAAAGCACTTCGTAACAATAGGCAGTAAGAAGCAGTAACATCACTTCGCTAAACGTTTCTTTCTCTTATAAAATATAAATGTCCGAAAGTGCTTTTTAGGGTTCTGTAGTCAACCCTTTATAGTTATAGTTTTAACCCTTATAGTTTCGCCATGTCTGTTCGTCTGTCTGTCTGTCTGGCTGTCCGCAGTTAAGCTCAGAGACCGTTGTTTCTAGAAAGCTGTAATTTAGCATGAATGAATATACGTACACAACAAAGTGGTAAAATAAAAAAAAACGAAAAAAAATTTTTTTAGGGTACCTCCCATAGACGTGGGGGAGTTTTTTTCTAGGCTTTTCCTATAGTGCGGGGTGTCGTTGGATAGGTCTTTTAAAACCATGGTGAGTTGCCAGAACGATTTTTCGATTCAGTGATCTGTTTGCGAAATTTTCAACTTTAAAGTGCAAATTTTCATTAAAATCGAGCATCCCCCACCCCCCCGTCTAAAATCTAAACTGTTGGGGAAAAAAAATTGAAAAATTTCAGGATGGTAGTTAGTATATCAAATTTACAACGAAAATTATAACGGTTAAGATTGCTTGAGAATTATTAGTAGTTTAAAAGTAAATAGCAGCCTAAGGTATAAAATATACCTAAACTTGTTTATATTTAAGTACTAGCAGGTTAATTATTTGTCAAATATCTCTGAATAGTAAAATATGTGTGCCCGCAGACGCGTATTTTGCTACAAACTGGAGGCCGATTCTCGAAGATACTTACTCCGTTATTTTGTGACCGTGGCGACGCAGAGCGATGAATTTCTCCACCTCCCGCTCGAAGAATTGAACTCGATCATTCTTGAAGATGAACTAAACGTGAAGAGCGAAGAAGTCGTTTGGGAGGCTGTACTGCGCTGGGTGAACTACGAACCAGACAGCCGTTGGCAGCACACCGTCAAGTTAATGGGTAGCATTCGCCTAGGACTGCTCGATACACAAGTTTGTAATTCTTTCTACTCGTTTTTTTTTTCAGTTTCTTTACTTTTAGCATATTCTAAACATATTATGATTAGTTTTTCTTAGAAAACGTCAAAGATCATCCCTACGTTACCGGAAATGAGGGTTCACGCCCTATAATTATAGAGACGCTTAAGTTCCTCTACGATCTGGAGATGATAGCTCAACGCGACGGCGAGGTGGCCACACCGGAGATCGCCCGCCCCAGAGTCCCGCACGAAGTGAGTACGAGGAGTTTTGTTCGGTAATAAATTTCATAATGACTGATTGAAACTAGAGACGTTGATTTTTAAAGGTATTGTTTGCTATTGGAGGGTGGAGCGGTGGTTCACCGACTGCGTTCATTGAAACCTACGACACTCGAGCGGATCGTTGGATTAAGGTACAAATTACACTTTTTGGGTTATCTTTGTATATTCAAATTAAACGATGAGCACCCTCACTTCTTTCAGGTAGAGGAGGTGGACCCGGCAGGCCCTCGCGCGTACCATGGCACTGCAGTGCTGGGCTCTTGCATTTATGTTATTGGCGGATTCGACGGAATGGACTACTTTAACTCGTGCCGTTGCTTTGACGCTGTCACTAAGGCTTGGCGAGAAGTATGATTTGTTACTCGATACTTGCCAATGATTGATTATAATTATTTTTAGGCATTTGTTAGTTCTTTACCTCAAAAGCATAAATTCCTTGTAGCGATTCACCGAATCTCATTTCACCTCAAACTAACAAAATTTCAATGGAATTTTGTACTCGACGCAATTTTTCGCGTAGCTTTTTACATTAGTATAATTAATTTGTAGCATCTCATTTTTCGTGTAGTATTTTGCCTAGACGCATTTCGCCGCGATCGATGTTTGCCTGGGACTCTAATTAATTTGACGCGTTAATTCATGTTTGCACTAAAATACACTAATACTGGTGAAATGCGACTAAAACTAATGGCGACTAAAAAAAACACGATTGAGACACAACGCGATACTTAAATTCACGATCGAGGTGAAATGCGACTAAAATTTATAGCGACTAAAAAAATAAATGACTGTGACAGAACGCTATAATTAAATATACGATCGAGGTGAAACGCGATTCGGTGAATCGCTACAAGAAATTAATGCTTTTGAGGTAAAGAACTAAAAAATGATTTTAGGCTACTTATATAATTTCGTTTTTTTTTCTGCTAGGTGGCACCAATGAATGCTCGCCGTTGCTATGTCTCTGTGGCTGTGTTAGGCGAAACGATATATGCGATGGGCGGATACGACGGTCACCACCGACAGAATACTGCGGAGCGGTTTAACCACCGTACTAATCAGTGGTCACTTGTTGCACCAATGAATGCACAGCGGTCGGATGCCAGTGCTGCAGCGCTTGACAGTGAATTTTTAGTTTTTTTTTATTCTTAGTTTCTATTCTCCTTTTATTTAGTTTCTCGCCAAAAGATGAAGCTTGATATGCCGTTTGTATTTTCTAGCTCAGCACATCCTTTTCTTATCTGACTTGTTTATTTTAACCCTTAATAAGGCCCCATTTATTGGAGCAATCTACCACAGAATCAAAAGCAGCTATCGTATACAAACCTGGCAAAGGATATTTTTAAAGCTAGTAGTATTTTCAATAATTAAGTACAATTGATATTTGTAACTTATTACTAAAACAATAAGGTTGAATTTCCAAATCAATGCATGTGGTCGCTAAATCGCCTCTACCTTATTAAGGGTTAAGCATAAAAAGACCAATTGTTAACCTTTTGGTGTAGGATTACTCTTCATATTTTAATTTTAGATAAGATCTACATAACGGGCGGTTTCAACGGACAGGAGTGCATGAACAGCGTCGAGGTGTTCGACCCGGACACGAACCAGTGGACGAACCTTGCGCCCATGCGCTCGCGCCGCTCCGGTGTCTCCTGCATTGCTTACCATAATAAGGTAAATAGCACGGGTATCTTCATCATTTACTGGACTATTTCCTAAAAGGTGACGCCCATAAGACTTGCACTTTCAAACATAGAGATTTAATTAGTCGACCAAGTAATTATGTTATGATGACTGTAACATTTTTAACGAAGACATATTTAACTCACGTTTCTCTCATCTCTATATGCTCTTATTCACACTTATTTAGTACACGACTGACCTCGTGCGTACTATAATAAACGATGTCACTTATTCCTCGGTCCTTCTTAACACACTTCCTAACAATCGAAAATTTCCAATCAACAAAGTATTTATATACTAGGTAGGTACACCTAACCTCCACAAGCCCATACGCACACGCCACATGTATCTCAATTTTTGTCAATTGTATTTATTTCTTTTGTACAATAAAGAGTTTACATACATAGCCCTACATTGCATCTACCTTCATCACCATCATCATCAGCCGAAAGACGTCCACAGCGGCCACTGCTGAACAAAGGCCTCCTCCTTAGAACACCACATTGAACGACAACTCGCCTTCTACCTTGCCCTTTTAGATATACGTGATCGGCGGCTTCAACGGCATATCCCGCATGTGCAGCGGCGAGGTGTATGACCCCGGCACCAACACGTGGGCGCCCGTGCCCGACATGTACAACCCTCGCAGCAACTTCGCTATCGAGGTCATCGACGACATGATCTTCGCCATCGGGGGCTTCAATGGCGTCACCACCATCTACCACGTCGAGTGCTACGATGAGAGGACCAATGAGTGGTTAGTTTTTAGTGCTGATTGAGTAACAAAGGCCTATTTAATGGCAAATATGAATGAAATCCCGTAGTTTTGTTCATACGAAATCAAATGGGCAAATTCAGTAAAGACCACGTTTTAAGAAAACGTTTGAGGTGGGTCAATTCCAAGGTAGAATGCTGCTAGTTTTCGTCTGCAGCAGCACGCAACCCTCCAGCAGCGCAGCAGGGGAGGCAACATTAGCGCTGCCAACCCTCAATGCACGCCATAAGCCATACGTATTGCATGTGCAATTTTATAGTTAACTAGCGGGTTCCGGCAGACGTTGTCCGGCCCGAAAAAACACTACATTAAAATTATGATAACATACCAAAAACAGCGACATCTAGCGGGTCTAATTGTGTTTTCAAACCAACAACCAACGTTGTTTTGCCATATCAATTATTTTAAGTGAATATCTTGCTAGGCAAATCAAATAACTACGGGATAAACATTAAATGTTTGACAGTTACGAAACCCATGATCATTTTGTAAGGGAAAATGTTTTTTCTCTTATTTTATTATTAAATCCAAAAACACAAAAATAATAAAAATTGGTCTAGCCGTTCTTGAGTTATAAATAGTGTAGTGTAACTAAACGACTTTGTTTTATATACAGGGTGAAGGGTGAAATCTAGGACGTAATACAAAATTAGTGTTTCATGCTCAGTTAATGCTGGTTAATATAATGCATTAACTCTTTTGTTGAAATAAGTGAAAAAAATTGTGGTTTCTATACATTAGGTATTGAAATAAAAAATCATGATCAATGTATGGAAACAGCAAATTTCATCGGACAATTCAACAAAAGATTTAATGCATTATATTACCCAGCATTAACTGAGCACGAAACACTAATTGTGTATTACGTCCTAGATTTCACCCTGTATAGGTATACCTAGTGCTATCCAAGAAGACGCGTGATTTTGTCAAAATTATACATAAGAACCACGGCACCCGTCATCGTGAATGACTCTACCTATATAGATACAATCTTTTTTCAAGAACAAGATGTCATTTTTTGCTGTACAGTCACCTGCATCGAAATCTGCACAGCGGAGTGGTCAAAAATATCTGACACGTCCTACCGGCTCTAGAAATATTGTAGTAACAGATATTTATGCATGCTTTTTATGTCAGATATTGGTGCTGGTGACTGTACTAGAAAGCGCCCTGGTGCCGCACCAGAAATAACACAATAAAGTCTTCCCAATGCCAGTTGCTGCTTCTTCCTTTAAGCTTCCATAAACCTACAACATTGAACAGTTCATCCTCATTGTTCGTTCCCAAACTATACAATCTCACCTAAACGCCATTGCCAGCTTGATGATCCCCAGTCCTGCGCAGGTACGAAGCGACGGACATGAACATCTACCGGTCGGCGCTGTCGGCGTGCGTCATCATGGGCCTGCCCAACGTGTACGATTACATCCACAAGCACCGCGAGCGGCTCATGGAAGAGAAGCGCCAGAAGATCCTCCTGTCAGAGACGGCGCGGCACGGCCAGCACCGCACCGCCTTGCCCGATGTAAGTACATTCGGCAAAACTAGACCTGCTTTTTATTCCTAGTGCCTTTGATGAAATAACTGCCTAGTGCTATCCACGAAGACGCGTGATTTTTCCAAAATTAGACATTAATGGCATTGTAATAAGAACCACCGCCACGGCACGCGTCATCGTGAATAACTCTACCTATATCGTCAGTACTTTGAAAAAATCTCGTATCTAAAATCAATATGTCAACAAAATTGAACCTTGAAGTAATAATGTTCATAAGGTCCAGGTCCACTCAGAAAAATTATCTATTTTGAGATACGAGTTTTTTTTAAAGTAGTGACGATATACGATTTTTTTAAAGTAGACAACCAAGAAATTCCAATACCACTCTAAGGCTCCATGTCATCCCACTTCCCACTTAATATTATAAATGCGAAAGTTTGTTTGTTTTTTACCTCATCACGTCTAAAACCGCTGAACTGATTTAGATGAAATTCGGTATACATATAGTTTGAGTCCCGGGAAAAGACATAGCATAGTTTTTATCCCTGAAATTGCATAGTTAGATAGCGATAAACGAATTCTACGCAGACGGAGTCGCCGAGTCGCGGGCAACAGGCTGGTAACATATACAAGGAGTTACTTAATTAATAATTAATTTTTTTGTACAGATGCATGTTCCTATAGATGTTTATTAATTGCGTGATAAAAATTAGAAGCATGTTAGTCACTCTACCACGCACGCTTCTATTGTCGAGTATGTCAAAACAAATTCGAACGATCGTATGACGTCGTACCTTGCACATATAATTGTTTTGGATCCTTTACCTTATCTAATACCTTTATACGAGCATTATATACTGAGTGGCAAAAAATCTGGCCCTCAAATGTTTGCAGAAATAGGTAATTTTGTATGTAGAGTGGGCCAAATTTTGTGCCGCTGAGTATAGTATTTGACAACTCCTGAATAATAGATATACAGCCAATGTTTAGCGAAGAAAAAAAATTAAACTAGATCGCATTAGCCATCTTTTTCAAACATTCATCCTATAACATTTCACAGAAAGAAATGGTGAAGGCACTTGTAATTCAAATTGCGTTAGACAATACTTGTAGCCCTTTAGACGATGATGATTATTTGACGTTTGGTCAGGTCCATCTGATGGAAGACAATGACGACATGCTGGAGCAGCTCGGGTTGATGGAGAACCCGGCTAACGATGTGCCAATCCCGCCACCGCCACCGCCGCCGCCAATGCAGCAGGAGCGCGAGTGACCGCCTCGACATACAGCCCGTACTTGGTAAAGCCGCATTCAGATTTATCTGTCGTGTTGTGTCGTGCTCGTGCGTGACGCATCACACCAGAACGCTATCGGTTTCATACATTTTATATCGAGAGAGAAAGCATCACATCACAACACGACAGATAAATATGATTGCGGCTTTAGTATCGTATCTACCATTTTATTTATGTTTCGGCGTGAATGCTAGTAAGGCAACCGAAGAAATCACGGAGCACGAGAGGCATGTTTATAGACCAAGATCCGGTATTAGAAATAATAAAATACGGTCCTTTTAGATTTAAGTACAAAACTAAACTCTAATATCTTGGCAGCCATGGTTATGGCATACGTTTGACAAGGCAATATTGTTGGATAAATAATAAAATAAGACGATTTTTCGAAAAAATCAGGACGGTAGTACACGCTGTCACCTTTAAAAAAAACCTTCGGATTTTAGAAGCATGCTTCGGGTATTGACGATGACACGCGATCGTGATATGCGGTTCTGTTCTGTGATCAACTTGCAAAACTTTTAAAAAATACCGTAAAAAGTTATGTAAGGAATAACCATCAGTACAAAATAAACCTTACTGATACAATTATTACGCTTCTTTATCTTTTTCTAATTTTAATACAATATGACTTTTTGTCATGATACAAATAAAACAAAATCAGCATTTTCTAATTCTTCCATCGTTAATTTATATAGAGAACACCCCGCCTTAACACACTACTTCTATAGAGCTACTGTATCTACTTCTCTTGGGCATGTCAAGTGAATTTTTTTGGTCCGCTTTCGTTTAATACACTTTTCTTGAAACTTTCAGCTTCTTTACAAAATATTAATATACATTGTAAACAATTTCCCGTGATTAGCTATGTACAGAAATACCCCATTTAAGTTGACGCCCCATGGAAATCAATTTCCAATAAATTAGTAAGTGGTGGGCTTAACTGCTCTATATAAATCAATGAAAACACAACGAATGCACTCTTCGCGTGATGGATCGCTACTAATTCAAAAATACAATTGTCATTTTCTACTACACGAATCCTTCTGATTTCTCCCGAAACCCGAAGGTTTTTCTAACAGCTTACGGATTTTAAGTACTTACATCAAATTTACAAGGAACATTATAACGGCTAAGATTGCTTGAGAATTATAGTTTAAGAGTAAATAGCGGCCTAAGGTATAAAATATACCTAAACTTGGAAGATTCCGTACACAATATGAAATCCTTAGAAAAATATTACTTGATTTTTTCGTAATGGCTATGGAACTCCATTTTGGGTGTGTCCGACAAGCTCTTGGCTGCTGGGCTACTACGAAACTCGAAACTCGAAGTTCGTGTCGTGCGGTCCCTCTGACACTTATAGGTACTATTTAATACGAGAGTGAGAGGGACGGTACGGCCCAGCTGGTTTTTTAACGATACGTTATTTCATTCTTTGACCAACAATATAAAGTTGCCTTGTCATAAGTATATCATAACATAACCATTTTTGATAAGATTGTTAGAGCTTAGATTTAATAATTAAATCTAAAAGAACCTGATTTAGCTAGGCAACCTATTTGCAATTTAAAAATAAATATAAATTTATAAAGGTTTGTTTTTTGTCATTATCAAATAACAGATGAAGATGATTATTTCTAATACCGGATCTTGGACTATTAACATATATTATCACAGTTGCCTAGGCATCTGTTATCATTCGAGTTTTCCCAGTGTATGGACAGCGGTAATCTCTTATTTTAATGGGGGCTATTTGAAGTCGATTTTCTTAGCTGACCCCAGAGAAAGATTATCTCTGTCCACATTCGCGCCAGTCCCGAGATAAGCCGCCGGTCGCGATCACGCATCGCGGTCGCGGCGTGCGGCGAACAACTAACTATATCACTCTATTGCCACGCTACTGTTTGTTATTGTTGCAGGTTACTGAAACTGTCTTGTTATTCGAAGATAAGCCTGCCAGATCGTTACCTAATATAACCATAAAATGATGAAATAAAACTCTTAGAAAAAAGTATAGTCAAGTTAATTATTATCTATGTAAAATTATTATGTAACCGTGCTTTATTTTTAACATTTACATTGATTTTAGCAATTTTGGCTTATTTATAATGTTGTGATATTTTCATAATGTGAATCATTCCTGTATTTTTGGAATATTTTTGAAAATTGTTTAAAATTTTTCGGACAAGTATATGATATTGAGAGGCTTAAACATGTTGTTTTATTTATTATTATTACCTACATAAAAAAACATATACTTAGGGTACGGGTACCTATTATACAAAACTTACTCATTACTTTATAAGTACTTTATTTATCATACATTATAAATGTTATGATTGACTTATAAAATGAAAAAAACAACAACCTTAGCACTATCAACATCGACCTGCTTTGGCCATCCACTCGTTTATATCACTTGAAATATCCAGACTACCAGCACAGCATCAGTAATCAGAGTTCTCGTGGCACGTCGCCTCGCTGATGACAGTGGGGTGTACGAAGGGCTGCGCGTGTGCGGTTTGTTCGCCGACTCTGGCTTGCCATGTTCGCTCCGTCCAGGCAACGGCCGTGAAGCAGGCTCCGTTACTGATGAAGGCACGAAGGGTCACTGCCCCCAGGCCACGGCTCAAGCAGCGCCACCCGTCAGCTCGCACCGACTTGACCGCACAGTCCCACGCACCCGCGTACCGTCCCGCCGCGTCTCCCTGAAAACGTGACTTTATCACGTCTATAGGGTACAGCACCACCCACGACAGCGTCCCAGCGATGCCGCCCGCGGCGAACACTCTCATCACCGACTGGTCTCCGCGCGTCATCGCCTCGTACGACGTAAAGTAGATTGCGAAGGCGGGGCTGTCGCGGACCGCTGTGATGGTTAGCCCGCGGAAAAGTGCCCGGAACCCACCCGTTCGTAATATATGGCGAGCTCCTCCCCAAGCTCCGCCGGGCATGCCTTCTCCTGGTTTCGAGAGCTGTTGTCGCGTTTTGACCAGCTCGACGGGAGCGCAAGCGACGCTCTGCATGAGGCCCGCCGCCGCGCCGGCCGCCGCGTGCGTTGCCAGCGAGTCCGGGTTAGGCATCGTTCTCCTCGTGTTTCCGTATGCTCCAAAAACTATGGCGTTCACCGCCGCTATTCCTCCCAACGGCGCCCATACTCCGCGATAAGCAGTTGTAATCGTGCCTCCTCTTAAAAGAGCCTTCGTACATTCCAGTGCAGTACCTCTTCCTGATTGCACGTGCACTTTAAGCGTGTCTAGCGGATGACCAGCGATAATTCCAGCACAGCCTTTAAAATACAAGAACTAGTTAAAACCAGAAACATCCACATTACGTGAGATAAGTTAATTGATAAAAGTGTTTATAAAATATTGTTACCTCCGATGCATCCTGCTACGAAATCCAGAGCCATTGTTGATGGTAGAAAGTTTTTTCAAGCGTGAGCTGTAATTAAACCAGCAGTTGACAAATCTACAGATGTAATATTTATAGGACTTTGCATTATTTTTGTGAACACCTATCACATCAATGGTGATAGTCTATAACATTATAATGCTTTGGCATCCTTTCGGGGCGCGCGACTTGTATGATATGAACATGTCGCTCTGGAGATGAAGAGCCACCGGCCGAGTCTCCTCTACTGTTAAAGAACTCATTCAAGTTGCTCTTGCTCGCTATCTTTAATTGGGCATATATTTATAAACTTTGCTGAGCGACCGGGCGAAATGACCTTAGATAAGTAAGTATGATCTGACAACACAATAGGACTCAGACTCACCTCTCTGGCGTTCAAATCAGGTAATCGTAGTGCGAATTGACGTTGTCTCCACTAGAAGTGATGCCAATGAACATATTGGAGAGGTTAGTGGTGTTGGAGGAGGTGTGGGCCCTACGGTCCGGCCTCCTGTCTTCTTTTTGAATAAAAACGTTGCGAAAGGGTCTGCGCGCGCGCCGGTCCAGCGTTCACTGCGCCGCGCCCCGAAGCGTCCGCTATTATCTCCTCTCCCGGGTCACCCTTATCATCTGAGGCCAATATACGTCTTAACAAAACATGCTCTAGGCACATAATGTGATTATTTCTATCATTCATTTAAACAGCACTTGCAATATGATCTTTATAATGGCGGCAATTCCATTCTTGATCTCTAGAGGCTGATGACCCACTTTATTGACTGATCTGTGAATAAGTTCGAGAACCTCTTCGTAGAACGGAGGCCCATTTAAAGTCATGAAATAAAATAAAACAACAGTTTTCTGTTTTCAATTGTATGAACTAGTCAAATTAAGTATAAGTATGTACCTACTTAATCAAAATATGGAAAAGCCGAAAAGGAAGGTTAATCTTAAATAGGAGACCGCTCAATTTTATCAGACTCGTCCACTGGGGAAAACCCAAGGAAGGAGTAAACGACAAGGATTTCTTATTTTATATATATACTTAATGGGGTATGACCCGAAACTCTACGAGTACGCTGAACAATAATTTCCCTACATGACATGACCGAAATTCTCCCACTGAATTTTGTGCCCTAGTGACAAATTTAAGAGCAGCTGTTAACAAAAATGTAACGTTACATTTTTGTTAGTTTTTCTCGATTATTCCATAAAAATGGAATGAAAATTAAAAATGTGGTCTGATATAAGTTAATGTGTCTACTCCAATAATTATTCTTTATAGACTTTTATTTTCTTTAAAAAACGTTAATAAACAATAATTTGTTTTTCCTTTCAATTTTTATGGAATAATCGAGAAAAACTAACAAAAGTTCAACGTTGCCAGCTCAGCAGGTATAAACGCTCTTAAGAGTACACCACCACAATAGGCAGTGTCCCAATAGTAGATTGTTCAGCAAGGGACTAAAACAAGCCATAATGACACGAGATGTTTAGCCACCCGAGCAGAGCGATGCATCCAACCTTATAGTGTGGGGTATCGTTGGATTGGTCTTTTAAGGGTTTGCTAGGACGATTTTTCGATTCAGTGATTCATCTTTAATGTGCAAATTTTCAGTAAAATCGAGCGTCCACCCCTCCCTCCCCCTCTAAAATATAAACCGGTGGGTTGAAAAATTTGAAAAAGTACAGGATGTTATTAAGTATATATCAAACTTTCAAGGAAAACTATAACAGTTAAGTTTGCTTGAGAATTATTAGTAGTTTAAGAGTAAATAGCAGCCTAAGGTATAAAGTATACCTAAACTTATGTACGATATCAACAGTATAGGGTAAGGCGAGAAAAAATTCACCCCCACTACGTCTATGGGAGGTAGCCTAAAAAATTTTTTTTATATATTTTTTTATATTACCACTTTGTCGGCGTGACTGATATATGTATATTCAATTACAGCTTTCTGGTACTAACTACTAACGGTCTCTGAGCTTAGTAGCGGACAGACAGACATACAGACAGACGGACAGACATGGCGAAACTATAAGGGTTCTTAGTGGACTACGGAACCCTAAAAAAGGAAAAGTGAGTAAAGTATTAGTGTAAGTAGGGGTAAGTAAGTATAAGTAGGGTTTTTAATAAAAGTACTTACTTAACCCTTTTAATAGTACTGTTTGATTAAATGTAGATATAATAGAGTGATTACTTTTCTCTACAGCAGCGTACAAACGTACATAAAATTAAATAGCGACGTGTTTCATTCAGATAATATTCTTATGTATATTTGCAAAAATAACCTAGATATATGTTAAAAAGTGGTATGACCGTGAACTTAGTGATCTTTTTCTCAACAATAGGTACTTACTTACTTAATTATTATCTTAAAAGTACGGGTTGCAAAAACAAGATAAAACTGGATTTAATAACTGCCTATACCTATGGTGCAGTAGGTATTCAGTATTCAGTCATTTATTATAGTGAGAAGAGAAGTGAGAAGTACTAACATTTAAGGTAGAGCTAAATAAGTTCTTCCGCCTTCCGCTTGTTAAAAGCCCCCTTTACTCCCAAATTGTTCTAAAATAAGGTGTGGCATTAGCTAATTTAAACACTAGTTAGTTAAAATAATAACAAAAGAAAACAACTGTAAGGTGGAATAAAGATGCCTGCATCTTATGGCGTAGCGTATGTATGTTAATCATTAAAAACCAGACGAGTTAGTCGTCTTGCCATTGTGGGTCGCAATGGGAGCATGAAGTAACATCGCGGCGCCCACTGGCCGCCCCGGGATGAAGCTCGTCATGTCGACATCGTGTAATGCAGGTTCGGCTCCCCGTCCTCCCCTGCTGGTGCCGGATTATTAATGAAGGTCTCTCGCAGCCACCGAAGCCGAAAACGTTACCGGTCCGCCGGCCAGCCGGGATTACGTAATGCTTCCGCCCAAATAAGGCCCACTCTTACCTTTCCCTGCCTGGGTCGAACAAGTAGTTAATTGACTTAGGCTCGCCTCCGTCAAAAGATGTCCACCCTGCGGCGGAAATCGAGATGCTCTTTGCGAGCCCACCTCATTCGAATGTTAACCAATAGCTAATTAGTTAGCCGTTGTTAACCAGTGTGTACCGTGTACCAAGCCCAGGCATTACCAAAGCTACCGAGGGGGGGGCAGGGGTTCTTCATTATTGCATTGTAAACGCTACGTTGCTAATCTAATAGACTTTGTACTGAAAACAAGCGCGATATCTGTACCACAGTAAATATATGTATAAGCTACTGTCGACAGTACCTATGCCTTAACGCCTACTAATTTTTGCATCTTGCGTAAGAAAAGCAGACTTTAATTTATTTTGTATAAAGTAGCTATTTCAATTTACGGGTTCTTAACATTTCCTATAAGGAGAGAAGTTTTAAAGGAGAACATTACAAATTCATGTTATAAGAGATAAGTTGCAAAAGACTTTAGGCGTTAAATAATAGTTCGAAAAAAGCGCGGGAAACGTGAAACGCGGCGGTTCTGTTTCTGGCTTTCTTTTTTGTTAAAATATTATTTAATAGTTTAAAGATCAGTTAGGTGGTGTTTGTATATATATTTTGTTTCTCTATTTCGTTGTTCATATTTATATTTGTGTAAGTGTATATAAAAACGTCGGTTAGGTAAGTTTTCCTTTTTTTGTATTCTGGCCCCATGGGGGATAAGGATCCCCCAGACCCTGGAGGTGCGAGCCTCCAGGTTGGGTGCAATATTGAAATCGACTCCATCATAGATGGAGTCATCGCTGATACAGACTCGTCTACCTCATTTACCGTATGCGATCGGAAAAGACGCCGAAAAATTTGTAAAAAATGTAACACAAAAAGTAGAAAAAACAATGAGGGATACTACGCATGCGCTTGTAATGAAAGTGTTCCTGAAGTTACGAATAGACCAAGGAGTATCAGTACTGTTGTTGACTTAAATACTGTAGAGACACGTAAGATGGAAGTGGAAAAAAATAAAACATCAGGAGTTGGCAGGGAATTGTTTAATAGTATGGATTTCAGTCCCTTCACTATTCACGTCCAAACAAAAAAACAGATGCAAACTCGTCCTTACATCCTGTGTCTTTTGGTAAATTTCTGATGAGGAACAACTTCCAAAACATCATTAACGGAAGCGTAAAACGAATTGGTAGGACCCGCATATCTATGGCTTTTTCAAAAATGAACGACGCAAATGCATTCATCCACGATTCTCGTCTTGAGGCCGAGAATCTCACGGCTTACATCCCTTCATTTTCTGTCACACGTATGGGCTTAGTCCGGGGTATTCCAGCTCAATGGTCCGATGACGAAATTTTAACTAACATTACTGTACCTATTGGGTGTGGGAATGTTGTTAAGGCGAGGCGACTGAACCGAAGGGTGACTATTGATGGTTCTGTCACATGGCAACCTTCGGAAACTATCGTTTTGACTTTTGACGGACGTCATCTGCCTAAACATGTTTTCTCTTGTTATAACGCAATACCTGTAGAGCTGTACATTTTCCCAACGGTGCAGTGTTTCAGCTGTTGCAAGTTCGGCCACACAAAAACTAATTGTAGGTCCAAGCCCCAGTGCTACAAATGTGGACAAATGCATACAGCTGAGACCTGCTCCGTGGAAGAAGACAATGCCTTTTGTTATTGGTGCAGTGGCCCACATTTTGCTATAAATAGATCATGTCCGGAACATAAAAGGCAAAAAGATATTAAAGTTACTATGGCCAATAATTGTATCTCGTATGGAGAAGCTGCTAAGTGTCATCCACCAGTTAAAAAATCTTTTGCAGATGTCCTTTTTCAGCATAATCCCTCACCTCATCAACCTTCACCATCGAATCAACAAACTTATCGCAATAGTGTTGGAAATTTTTCTAGACAAAGCACACCCACTCAGTCATATAGAAAAACAGTATTTGTTAAACCCCGAGGCCCTCCAGTTAGAACCAGTAAAGGATATGATCAAGTGGCTCATAATGCTCTGATTAAGGAATATGCTATTCCACCTCCACCAAATGGTTGCGCGCTTAAAGATTCCAACAATACTGATTCACAATCTCAATCTGTGGCCGAGGCCATAATAGCTTTAATTTCTTTGTTATCTAAATCTAACTTTGTTTCATCGTCCCACGTTGCCCCCTTGCTTGAAGCACTTGCTGCTACTATAACACACAATGGACAAGATAATTCAGTGGAACTGCCGAAGTATAACTAGCAAAAAACAAGACTTAATCTATCTTATAAATCAGTTTAATCCTTTCGCTCTTGCCGTCTCTGAGACATGGCTTAAGCCTGGAGCTCTGTTTAGAGTTTCTGGCTACTCATGTCTCAGAGAGGACAGACCTGATGGATATGGTGGAGTAGCGTTACTTGTTAAGGATAATATAGCATTTTCAACAATACCTACTCCTCCACACAGCAACAATGAATGGTCCATTGTTGCTGCCATTGTAAATAACATTTGTATTGTCTCTGTATATATTCCTCATCCATCATCATTGATCTTCCATGAGCTTGAACAAGTGATAATCTCCCTGCCAAAACCCATCTTGATTCTAGGGGATTTTAATTCCCAGCATCGCTCTTGGGGTAGTTCAGTTTCTAGCAATCATGGAGAACAAATTTTAGATATTCTTGATAGTCATAATCTTTGTGTTCTCAATAATGGCTACCCCACTAGGCGAACTGGCCCTTTAGAGGCCATAAGCGTTGTGGACTTATCTATTTGTTCTGCTCATCTTTCATCGTCATTATCCTGGCATACATTAGAGTCATCCCATGGAAGTGATCATTTTCCGATTTTAATTTCTTTTCCTTTTACTATTCCGTTGCTTACAAGGCCTAGCCCCATGCTCAAGTACAATTTAAATAATGCAGATTGGAAAATGTTTAAAAGCTGCGTAGATAAGAGATTATCTGATCTCCCCAGTATTGATGAGGAGGATCTAGTTACTTCCTCGGCTGCCCTGGCTAAGATAATTACTGAAGCAGCTGATGAAACTTTTCCTGTTAAAAATAGTGCATCAGGTAAAATTCCTTCTCCGCCTTGGTGGGACTTTGAATGTTCCCAGTCAATTAAAAAACGAAAGGAGGCTGAGAGACGTTATTGCCACTCAATGACCAATGAAAACTTTGAATTTTACATGCAAGTTGCAAGAGATACTAAAAAGTTGCTGCGTAAGAAAAAATATGAAGGATGGAAGCAATTTTGTCTGTCACTTTCTCCTAATGTAAAACCTTCCATAGTATGGAATAACGTGAAAAGGTTTAGATCTGCATTTAATGATTCTCCTAGACAAATACTTCCTCCTAATTTAGCTCAACAATTCATAGACCAGTTAGCCCCTGCATCAGTTCCTGAAGGGTATGTTTTTCAGCATTCCTCTATTCCTCCTAGCCCTTCTTCTCAATTTAGTCTAGGATCACCCTTCCGAATGGAGGAGTTAAAAGGTATTTTAGCAAACCTAAAGGATTCAGCACCAGGAGAGGATGGTGTACCTTATTCTTTTCTTTCAAATGTTAGTGACAGTATTCTTTCTTATTTCCTTTCTGTCATAAATACAGTTATGTTTACTGGCACTGTTCCTGAGGCATGGAGGTCTCAAATTATAATACCTATTCTGAAGCAGGGTAAACCAGCTAGCGATGCATCCTCTTATCGCCCAGTTGCCCTATCTTCAGTCTTCGCCAAGGTGGCGGAGCATTTGATTAAAAACAGGTTAGAGTATTTCATGGAAAGCAATCAGCTTCTGGCTCAAAGTCAATTTGGCTTTCGCAAAGGTCGGTCTTGTCATGACAGTCTGGCAATAATAACGTCCGATATCCATCTAGCATTCTCAAACAATGAGTCAGTTACTGCTGCTTTCCTTGATATTTGTTCTGCCTATGATAATGTGGTAGTTTCAGTATTGAGGGATAAACTTCTTAAGTTAGGGTACCTATAGTTTTAATCAACTTCATAATCAATTTACTATCAGAAAGATTTATTAGTATACTCTTAGATGACAATAATAGAATCACGCGTACAGTGTGGCGAGGACTTCCACAGGGTTCCGTATTAAGCCATTGCTATATAATATTTACACATATGACTTGGAATCATCTTTAAAAGGATCGGTCAGAGTTTTACAATATGCTGATGATTTACTATTATACTCAATTAATGGCTCCATTGAAAAGGCTAGCAATAGTCTCACTTGTTCTTTAGGGCTGTTAAAGACATGGTTAGACTCCAATGGTTTGGAGCTTTCTGTGTCCAAAGTGTGGTGGTATTGTTTACCAGAAAGCGACTCCCTCCCCCAATTAGTGTTAAATTTGGTAGTCAAGTAATTTTGGTTAAAAATCAAACAAATTTTTAGGTGTAATTTTAGATAGCAAATTAACTGGTCTAGCCCATTGTGATTACATAGCTGCAAAATGTGAAAAAAACATTAATATTCTGAGGTGTGTCTCAGGGGTTTGGTGGGGTGCACATCCTTCATGCTTGAAATTATTGTACAATGCTTTGATTAGAAGCATTTTAGATTATGGTACTTTTTTACTAGACCCTGGAAGTGTTGCTGGCTTCAAGAAATTGAAAGGTATCCAGTCTAAAGCTCTTAGAATTGTCTGTGGGGCCATGAAATCTAGTCCTATTAATGCACTTCAAGTGGAATGCGTTGATCCTCCACTATATTTACGGCGTCAATTCCTCAGCGATAGATATCTCTTCCGATGTACTCAGCTATCCAATCATCAGCTCTGGTCTATCCTGCCTCGTCTATCTCTGCAAATAGCCTCCTCAAAATATTGGAAACATAAGAAGCCTCCTTGTTTAATCAAAGCTTTGATAAATATCAATCTATTTCTGCACCCACTATTAATTCCTCTACACTCCCCATTTATCAGCATGAATATGAATCATTATTTCTTATTCCATCTGTTGCCCTAAATATAGGTATTTCTAAAAATGATGTAGAACATAATCATCAGTTTTTGGGTTTATTGGATCAGAAGCTCGGGATGTCCATCATATTTACACAGATGCTTCAAAGGTCTCCTCAAAATGGTGTGTTGGCGTTGGTGTATTGCATTCTCAATACAACATATTGTACAAAAATTAAACTTCCACCAGAATCATCTGTGTACACTGGAGAGTGTTTTGGTATCCTGAAAGCAGTTGAATATATAGTTTTAATGAAACTCAAAAACACTATAATATTTTCGGATTCACTGAGCTCATTGCAGTCTATTGCTAAATTTCCTTTCAAAACAAAATCTAACAATCCCCATATCTATAAAATACGAAGCCTTCTATTTAAATGCTATCAGAATGGATACATAGTTTCCTTTGCTTGGATCCCTGGCCATAGGGGGATCAAGGGAAACGAACGCGTGGACCAATTAGCTCGCGAAGCGATAGATAGTGGGGACCGTCATCCGTTCAAAAATATAGCTGAGGATCTTGTAGCTATGCCAAAGATATACTTACGAAAGGCTTGGAGCCAGCTTTGGGCGTCCAATGATGTAAGGACGGGTTTGCGTTATCGCGATATTCAACCGGCAATCCCTGCCAAGCCCTGGTTCTCAAAAATCCATCTTTGTAAGCCTGCAACAACTATGATGTCTCGCATGCGAATGGGGCATGTTTGCACACCCCAACATCTTGCGAGATTGGGCATAGTGGACAGCTCGGCATGTGAATGTGGAGCTGTCCCCTGTGATCTTAATCACATAATCCTCGCCTGTCAACTTTATGATCGTTCCTCATTTCTACAACAACTGTCACTCCTTGGCGTTCCGTTTCCCGTATCTGTTCCATCCCTCCTTGTAATTAATGATAATTCTTTATATATATTAAAGCTCTTTTTACTTTCTTTCCAAATTCCGATCCTTACGCATTTCCCTTATCTAATTCCGTTTCCCCGTTTGGCTAAATGCGCCAAGAGCGCGAAGCTACAATAAAAAAAAAAAAAAAAATAATAGTTCCTCCAAATTCCGCAAGACCGGCGCTAGAGTAGCAAGTGTCTAAAATAATTTAGCAAATAATATTGTAAAGTAAGTGCTATGAGAAAACCTACTGATTTTCAGAGCTATGACGCACCACTGATAACTTTTTAGAATATTATATTCTTTTAAGGTGGATTCGATTTTCATAAGTAATATAATAATTTTAATAGCTAGCAACATCCTTCAATTGACAAAAATGACGTTTAATCAGATTATTAAGCCCATTATACAATGTTTCAATGTTCTTCTTTTACACGACTGTCCAAAGAGGGGCCGAAAGAGGGCTATGTTTTTTTCATAAGAACTTGATGCTTGACTAGATTTGATGCATTAAATAGTGTTATACACATTATATAAACAATTATGAACACGAGAATTCAACTTCAAACGTTCTTAAAACTGTAGAGCACAATGATGATAGACATCAAACCGACGAAAAAACCATAATAACATGGATTCGAGTGTTAACTTAAATAGTAGCGATATGGCGAACAGTTCCACGGATTGTGAGGAAATGCCTCAATATTTAACGATAGAAGATGTGCAAAGAATGTGTCGTGTGTGTCTCAGAACGGACAGCAAAGAACTGATGCCACTAATGTCGCTGAAAAACGATGGCTTAATAGATATGTTTACTTCATTAACTTCAATACACGTAAGTCAAAAATCTACTCTTCTACAACCCTAACTTACCTATGGCCGTAAATTTCTTCC